>NW_007730889.1:93721-122356 GCF_000696425.1 Galeopterus variegatus | reverse complement strand
CTAAAATTAGATCTCTTTCAACATTTCTTCTTTTCTAATATACACATTAAAGCCACAAAATTTTCTCTAAGAACTGCTTTAGCTGTATCAAAAGTTTTTTTTTTTTTTTTTTTTTTTCCTTTTGTCTTTCTTCATGACCGGTAACGGGATCGCAACCCTCGGTGTCGCACCCGCACCATGCTCAACCAGTGAGCGGACCGGTCTCTATATGGGATCCGAACCCTCGGCGGGAGCACCGCCCCACTCCCAAGCGCCGCACTCTACAGAGTGCACCACTGGGCCGGCCCTGTATCAAAAGTTTTGACCCAAGATATTTTTATGTCAGCCCAAAATGTTTTCGACTTGCTACGTGATTTCTTTGACTGATGGGTCATTTAGAAATGCGTTGCTTAATTTTCAAACATTTGGAGATTTTCTAGTTATCTTTCTGCTATTGAAAGTCCTGATATAATTCCACAGTGGTCAGAGAACATATGATCTTAGATCTCTGAAATTTTTCATCCTTGCTTTATAACCCAACACATAGTGCATTTTGGTAAATGTTCAATGTGCATTTGAAAAGAGGCTGTATTCTGATTTTGATTTATGTTCTATATATGCCCATTAGGTCAGTTTGGTTTATCCTCCCCATTCTTGCTGCTTTTTTCAGTCAGTTACTGAGAGATATGTCACTATCTTCACTATAATTATGAATTTCTCTTTCTCCCTTTACTTGTACCAGTTTTTACTTTAGTTTGTTTTCACATGGTGTAACTTCTGCCATTCTTTTACTTTTAACCATTCTGTGTCCTTATAGGTGTTTCCTGTAAACAACATATAGTTGATTTAAAAACATCTAGTCTGACACTCTGTTTTAATTGTGGTATTTAGACCATTCACATTTCATGTAATTATTGATATAGTTAGGTTTCAGTTTACCATCCTGCTATTTGTTATGTTTTGTTTTGAAATTTGTCTCCTTTCTTTTTTCTTCCTTTTTTAAACACTTTTTTTGGGGGGGTTTTAAAATTATTATTCCATTTTTCCTGCTTTAGCTCTTTAAATATACTTTTATTTATTCTAATTTTAATGGTTACCCTAGAAATTAGAATGTTCTTTTTTGAATTTTTTACAGCTCATTTTAAATTAGTTTAAATTTCTCAAACAATACAAGAACCTTAGCTCCCTCTGTCTTTTGCTCTTATTATCTATTTTATTTTGACATATATTATAAATCCCCATTTTTTTTGTTTTAAACAGTCACTACTCACTTATAATTTCTCACATGTTTAGCTTTTTAAAGTGATTTTTGTTGTTTCCTGAAATTTCATGCTTTTATTTAGGATCATTTTTCCTTAGCCTGCAGAATTCCCCTAAGCAATTCTTGAAGTATAAATCCACAGGAGATAAATTCTTTCTTTTCTTTTTTACTGTGTGTGTGTGTGTCATTTTTCTTGTTCTAAAAATGTTACTATTTTACTTTCTTTTTTGAAAGATCTTTTCACAGGGCAAAAATTCTCTGTGGTTTCCCCCATAGCACTTTAAAGACTTGATTCTATTGTATTCTGATTTCTATAATTTCTGTTGAAAAGTCAGCCGTAATTCTTATTACCATGCCTTTGAAAATATGTTTTTTCTTCTTTCTGGCTCCTAGTGAGATTATTCTTATGCTTTGATTTCCTTTAATTTCATTATAGTTTGCTTAGATGTGGCCTTGCTTATATGTTTCACGCTTGAGGTTTATTTAACTTTTTGAATCTGCATGTCTTTCATCAGATTTGGAAAATTTTTGGCAATTATTTCTTCAAAGATTGCTTTGTTCCATTCTTTCCTTTCCTTATGAACTCTAGGACATGAATATTAGACTTTCTGAGCATAACCCACTTGTCCACTTTGCTCTGTTTTTTCATCAGTGTACATAGGTTGGTATGTTTTCTCCTGAGCTTTCTTCAAGCTCACCTACCAGTGTTATGCCATTCCCAGTCTGTTGTTAGGCCCACCCAATAAGTTTCTAACTCTGGATACTATATCCTTTAATTCTAGAAATTCTACTTGATTTTTTAAGTTGATTCCAATTACTTGTTGAAATTCTTCCTTTCATGTGTTTTGCCCATCTTTTCCTTTATTTTCTTTAACATATTTATCACAGTTGCATTAAAGTTCTTGTACAAACTCCAGCATCTGGTTAATCTCTCGGTCATTGCTTTTTCTCTTTACATTTATCACTTTCCCCTGCAACTTTCTATGACTAATTTTTAAAAATATATAGTGAATATTCTGGATGATAGCTTGGAGGCTTTGGATCATGTTATCTTCTTTTAAAAGTGTTGAATTTTGCTCTGAAAGGCAGTCAAATTACTAGAGGATCATCTTGATCTTGTTGAGGTTTGGCTCTAGGTTTTGTTAGAATAGATGTCTTACATGCAGTGTGGCCTATTCTTAGGGCATTAGTCATGATCCTAGCAAATGGTCTTTCTGAGGTCTTACCTGAAAACTCCGGGGGTACTCCAAGTTTGCTCCACTCTGTCTGGGATCAAACTTCAAATTTATCTTTCTAATACTGTGCAGTATCTAACATATCTTTAGTTCTCTAGCCTTCCAGAAACTCTTCTCTCCTAGGCCTCCTGTAGTATCACTCTCTTCATGAGCACCTTAGGGATTGGCCAAGGACTCAAGATAAAATTTAAAGTAGATTTTTGGGTATTTCTCTCTGTGGAATTCTTCTCTCTGGAATCCTGCCCACCAAATCCTAGCCCATTAGGTTGGCCCAAAATCTGATCTCTGTGTCCTCTGCTTAGTTTGGCCTTCTAGAAGAAAGCCATGTTGAATGTGGGGCTTGCTTTTTGTGCTTCTCTTATCTCAAAGATTTTAACCTTGTGTTGGCTTCTGTTCAATGCCTGAAAACCCTTGTTTTACATTTTTTATTCAGCTCTTTAGTTGTTTATGGCAGGGATAAAGTTATATGTCAGCTACTGCATAATGGTTCAAATAGGAAATCACTCCTCTGATATATGATGTTCCAGATATATGTTCATTTCTGTGCTTTATATTTGGTTCTGTTGATCTACTTGTCTTTCTCTGAGCCAGTACCACATTATTCTATTTTTTTTTTTTGTCTTTTGTCTTTTGTCTTTTTCCGTGTCCGGCAACGGATCGCAACCCTCAGTGTTGCCCCTGTACCGGACCGGGGACCGGCAACGGGATTGCAACCCTCGGTGTTGCCCCCGCGCCTCGCTCAGCCAGTGAGTGGGAACCAGTCTGTATGTGGGATCCGAACCCTCAGGCGGGAGCGCCGCCGCGCTTCCCAAGCGGCGCACTATCCAGTGCGCCACCGGGCCGGCCCCACATTATTCTAATTTTAACTGCTTTATAATAAGTCTTGATATCTGATAGGGCACATCTTCCCCTCTTATTCTTCTAAGAGTGCTTGGTCTCTGCTTGTTTTTTTACATTTCCATATAAATATTAAAAATGGCTTGCTGAGTTTTACAGAAATTCTGTTAGCATATTATCTGGAATTGCATTAAATCTATAGATTAATTTGGGAAAGACTGGCATCTTTAGAATATTGAATCTTCCCATCCATGAACAAAGTGTCTTCTATGTATGTATTTAGGTCTTCATTAATGTCTTTCAATTAAATTTTATAATTTTCTTCATAAAGAGGCATCTTTTACAAAATTTATCTAAAATATTTTATGCTTTTATTGCTATTGTATATGGTATTTTTTAAAAATTACATTTTCTAATCATTTATTGCTGCTATGTAGCAATGCAATTGATTTTTGTGTAGTGATCATATTTTCAATCTCTTTCCTAAACTTTTTTTATCAATTACAATTTTTCAAAGATTTTATGTTTCTTAATAGACAATCATAACATCTATGGATAATAAGGGGTTTTGTTTTTCCTTTTAATCTTTTTAGAGCTATATATGTAGTGTAGTGTATATGTATGCAATTACAATTTTTCAAAGATTTTATGTTTCTTAATAGACAATCATAACATCTATGGATAATGAGGGGTTTTGTTTTTCCTTTTAATCTTTTTAGAGCTATATATGTAGTGTAGTGTATATGTATGTATGTAAATGTAAAATATATCTTTTTTCTCTCTTACTGTGCTGGACATGGTGATAACAGGATATTTGTTTGGTTACTAATTTTAAAGAAAAGACTTTTTTTAAACATTCCAACAAGGATTTCTAAATTGTTCAGCCTATAATAGTAGTTTCCAAACTTGTATGAATTAAGGTTTCAAGTCATAGGTTTCTGTGAAAAAAAATCTATAAAATGATGAAATAGTGAATTGAAATATATATGTAAGCCTCCCTCTAGATTAAAGCCTAGTTCAAGGAGAGGGGAGGTAGGGGAAAGCCCAGTTCATAGTCTTTTATACTAGGCTTAAGTGCTAGGCAAGTGGTAGTAAGAACCAAAGGCATAAGAGACACTTATAGGAGTAAGAATTTAAAATAGAAGAAAAAAAAAATGACATGCATTAGATATTTTCCCTATGAGTTGGAAAAACTATTATTTGCTTTAAGCTGAGGAAAGCCTTGCCTCAAGTTCCTAAAAGCATATGAGAGAGAGTGTCCCCTTAAGACTGTCTGGTTTCAGAAGCCCAGGCTCGTTCAGGGTCTCCTTCCCCTGGGTCTTCCTTGTTCCCTGAAGTCATGTCACAGCAGCTCTAGGGATGGAATATAAGAAAGTTTCTCTGCATTTCACTTTGAAATTGTGTTCTCT
Organism: Galeopterus variegatus; assembly: GCF_000696425.1. Classification (NCBI taxonomy): domain Eukaryota; kingdom Metazoa; phylum Chordata; class Mammalia; order Dermoptera; family Cynocephalidae; genus Galeopterus; species Galeopterus variegatus. The sequence goes on along the minus strand of NW_007730889.1, from coordinate 117,635 downwards.
TGAATAGTTTCTTTCAACATCTTTTCAAGATATATTTCTTAAGCACCTACTGTGTGCTAGGCTGTATGCTGGCAGCTGGGAATAAGATGGTGACCAAGACAGTTTCTGTCCCCAGAGGCTAATGGGAAAAGTGGGTGAGTACATAGACACTTACATTAAAATTTGATAAACCTGGCGTACTAAGAGAACACCCCCTCTCAAGGAATGTAGGGACAATGTGAAATGGATACTTGATTCACACATAGATATGTACTTAATGCTGGCAGCTAATACCTTTTGCTACAGTATCATAATCCATATTGTGTAGTCTTCTCTTCACAAAAACTTCCTAAGGGAGAAATTAGCATTTGATTTTACAAATGAAGCTCAGAGTGTTTTAAATACTTTGCTAAAATTATACAAATTATAGGTGGCTAGAAAGAATTTCAAATACAAATAAGGTTTTTGTTGGCATGTTTTGAACAGTGTATAATATATGATTAATTACATAAAAAATATAGCTACTGAAGACCAAAACTGTGAAGTTCAATTGGGTATCAAATAGCTGGGGTGTCTGGGGGGAAATCTCCAGAGAGAATTGTTCCTTGGCTGGGCAGAGGCCCAGTGGGTGTCTTGAAGGCCTCAGAGATGCAAATTACCAGACAGGAAATTAATTAAACATTTTTTTCTCCTCTGGCTTGGCAGAATGTTTGAAAACTCATTAGAGAATTGATACCTCAGGCTAATCTCTTGGAGGAGTTGTAACTAACGACAGTCCAGTCCTTCCCAGAATGTCTAATTTCTCAGGCCTGCATGTTCTTGTAGAACACAGGCAGCACAGACATAAGCCAGGCCTTGCCCATTTGCCCTGACCCACCTAACCACTCCCATGGCTTTCTATGGCAAGGAGTTGCCATGAGAAGAGAGAAGAGGACAAAGCTGACCGCAGAAGGAATGGTTACGTAGGGAACACTGAAGCCCAGACACTTCTGAGGTCCTCACCTCATCCCCACCCCAGCATCCTGCACGTGCCCTACAGTAGTTACAGCTAACACTTACTGAGCATTTACTGCATACCAAGGCCTCTGCTAAACACTTGCTTTGTCTCACCGAATCCTCAAAGCAGCCTGTGAAGTGGGTACTATGATTATTCTCATCTCAGAGGTGAGGAAATTAAAATCCTTGAGTGGGTTTGGACCAAGATTGGGCCAAGTCTAGCCCACTGTCTGGATTGGTAAAGAGATTTTTATTGGAACATACCTATATCTTTTCATTTATGCATTAACTGTGGCTGCTTTTATTCTGTAGCAGCACGGTTAAGTAGTTGCTGCAGAGATCATATGGTTTGCAAAGCCTGAAATATTTGCAGTCTAATCCTTTACTGAAAAGGTTTGATGACCCTTAGCTTATTCAATGGCACCTTTTTAGAAAGAGGCTGGACTGGGATGTGACCTGGGCAGTTGGACGTCAGAGCCCATACTCATCATCACATGCTCAACCGCATAGTATCTAGACTGACTTCATGGGTGTTCAGCCTGCACAGTCAGGACTGGGATGTGACCTGGGCAGTTGGACGTCAGAGCCCATACTCATCATCACATGCTCAACTGCATAGTATCTAGACTGACTTCATGGGTGTTCAGCCTGCACAGTCATGCACTTGGAGGGTCCCCACACTTGGCTTTAATGCTCTGCTTTCACCGTTTTGAAATTCTTAGTAATTTCTGAACAAGGGGTGCTTGCACTTTCACCTAGCATTGGGCCCTGAAAATTACATAGCTTGTCCTGCTTATTATAAAAATTGCGCTGTTGAGGGACAGATTAGAAGACTGGCCCCTTAGCTACCTTTTCCCCTTTCCTGTATTCAGGAGACTGGATGGGGCCCATGAGCCAGAAGGATCAGCAGCTGCCTCTTCATCCTGAGCGCATCCCGAAGACGAGCCTCTGGACTCTGCCTCCTGCTTTGATACTCTCATGGATTCACACGTAGTCATTGGGTGAAAGACGAGTGGAGTGGAATCGATTCTGATGACCCATATCCTCCTTCTGTATTCAGTTCACCACCTAGTGGAGTTCCAGGCAGCCCAGTCCCTTAAACACACCAGAAAACTGCATCTCGGCCAGTATCTAATATTTTAGAATTATGCCCTCATGATTTGCTTTCCCCTTTATGTACTGGCCTTACTCCTCAGACTTGATCATCACCACTTTCTCTGGTCTTGACCTTCTGCTTCCTTTCTTGGCCACCACTCTCTCTGGTTATGTGGCTACAACCTCCCTGAATAATTTATCTCATCCCAACGAGCTCACCCCTGGGAACTTCTACACTGGTATAGGCAGGTGCCAAGGACTGTGGGGCTGCTGCTTAGGACCGCATAGATTTTCTACTGCACAACCCCAGGGGTGCCCCTTGCAAACTGTGTTGTGAATGGAGCCTGATGGTTGTGCCATTGAGTGGTTCTGTCAAGTGGACTGCCCCCTGACAGGTCCATTCCAGCCCTGTGAAAAGGACCCAGAAATGTCAGAGGAGAGGGGCCAGAGTGGTGATCCGATCCAAACCATGCCCTCTAAGGACATCAGTGGCTGGGGGGAACCTGGGATGCTCATCTGGGAGCAGAGAAGTCTGAAGAAGAGCTAAAAAGTCTGTCTTAAACCCAGAAGTGTGGTTGTTTAGAAGATAATCAGATTTATTCTCATTGGCTGGAAGGGTACATCTAGAACCAGTGGGCAGAGGCTACAAAGGAGCAGACTTTGGCTCAAAATGAGAATTTCTAACTACCTAATATCTTCAGAAAGCAAGTGGCTGTTGTTTTGGGGGTGACGTAGGGGGTTGTGGGGATGTTTGAGTAGAAGTTGGGAGAGCACTTGCAGGAGGGTAAGCTCTAAACGGAGGAGGGTGCTCTAAAAGGGCCCTGAGCTGCAGGTGGGAGCTCGGATTCAGAATGTGGAAGTCCCTCAGCCCGAGCCTGGTGATGAGCTGTGGATGAGGCTGTGGTTGTAGTTGGAGCAGAGACTCTGGGTCTGGGGCTGCTTCCTCCTACCTTCTGTCTAGAAGATGCTCTATAGAGGACGATTTGGTTCCAGGGTCGTCCAGCTCCTTCTCTGAACCTGAGCTGGGAATGCCAGGGCAGACTCCCGGTCTGACCCAGAGCCACCACCACTCGTCCTTGCCTGGAGTCCTGGTGCCCACCCATCACAGTGTCACTTTGAGTACAGCAGACAAGCTGTAGTATCAACCTCCTACACTGCCACTTATCCTCCCCTCCTGGGGATGAAGGGCTGGCTCAGAGTCTCCAGTTCCAGGACTAGCATTTCTGTGGCTCTGGACTGTGCGGTTACCTGACACCTCATACTCAGGCAAGTCTGGAAGAAGAAATGAGCTCATTGGACTGAGCTTTCTTCTCTGTGCAGCCTGGCTACTGCCAACGTGCTGCTGGCCAGCATCCATCCCCACAGGGCTTCTCGGTGGGTGTCTGGGACTGATACATGGCATTACTCATTCATGAGAGCATAGTCCTGATGGTCCAATCACCTCTTAAAGGCCCACCTTTCAACACTGCCACATTGGGATCAAGCTCCCACATGGGTTTTGGAGGGGACAGACATTCAGACCGTAGCAGCTTTCTTGGTTGACTTCCAGAAGTAATGCTGAGGGACATCAGGCAAATCAGACAAACAGCCAAGCTGAGAAAAGTAAGGGAAAGGAATGGTGAGTGATTCAAGGAAGAAAAGGTTGGAGGAAAACCGAAGGGAAAGAGCAAGATAATTAGGTGGTGAGGGCAGAAGTTACAGAGAGGAAAAAAAAAAGAAAGACGAAGATGAAGAATGGAAAGAGGGAGGAGGAGAGAGAGATAGATGGGGGTGGGGAGAGAGAGAGACAGACAGACGCACACAGACACTAAATGACAAGAAAGGAACAGGGCCAGAGAGAAAGGGTGAGAACGAGAAGAGGTGAAGGAAAGGAACTGCTGGAGTGAGTTCTGAGGTCGCAGGACCGCGCCTGTCCTGCTCCCTGCTGTGCACACACGGCCACCCATAGCCTGGACACGGGCCTCACTGCGGTCCCCGCGTCTTTCCTTACCAGGCTCATCTGGCGCCCTCTGGTGGTGATTCTGGCTTTCCCGCTTGTGAGAACAAAGGTGTGCCTGATCCCTTTCTGGATTCCCCTAAACATGGGTATCAAGGCTACAGTCCTTTGGGAACTACTGCCCGGACTAGCTTGCTGGATATACACTGCAGGGTAAGGCCTTTGAAAATAATCCTGCCTGTAAATTGAAAGGTGATGTTTTCATGTAACTCACTTCATTTCTTCAATGCTCACAATAGCCAGTGGGGCAGGTGTGTGGTTGTAATCATGCCTGTCTCACTGATGGTGACAGGGAAACTCCTCACCGGTAGGAGCAGGACAGGCTCACACTGGGGTTCCTGGCCCCACCTCCACCCCCCTGCTCTTTCCAGCCCACACCACTCACTTCTCCCAAGCACAGCCCGGAGCCCAGTACTCTCTGCCCCAGAGAGCAGAACCCAAGTCCTGGTCTTCTTGTTACAGAGTCTCATTCCCTCAGGCGGGGCCTGAGGAGGCTGTCAGAGCACAGGCCTGCCTTGTTTTTCTTTGCGTCCCGTTTCACCTGTAAGGGCTGAGCCTGCCCTGCATCTCACCTCTTCAGTTGCACAAAGGGCCTGACTGCCGGGCCAGGCTCGGGCCTCAGGCGGGGCCTGAGGAGGCTGTCAGAGCACAGGCCTGCCTTGTTTTTCTTTGCGTCCCATTTCACCTGTAAGGGCTGAGCCTGCCCTGCATCTCACCTCTTCAGTTGCACAAAGGGCCTGACTGCTGGGCCAGGCTCGGACAGGAAACGGCAGCAGCCTGTGCTCCTTCGTCTTGGGCCCAGCCAGCCTGAGCTCAGCTCTGCTTCCTTCTGTGATGAACCCAGTGTGGGAAAACATCGGCGTTGTACCAGACTCTAAGGAGTGCTCATGGGCCTTTCCTTTTCCTCAGTGTTATCTGTCTCTCCTTGGGCCTGTGGGCTTCTTTTCAGGACCCTTGCCTGCTTCCCCTCCATTTCACCCAAAACTGACCATGCTGGCTCTTCTCTTGAACATGTTTCTCATGTGGAGCACATTCCAGGACATCCGGCCCCTTTATGTAGGAAAAAAGACCTTGGGGAAGGGCCAAAATCTGGGATTTACTTCTAATATTGGGGATTTCTGAGGACGCTGGGGGGCTGGTGACCTTGTGATAGAGTTTGGACGTGTTGTCTCCACCAAAGCTCATGTGGAAATCTGATCCCCAATGTGGCAATGTTGGGAGCTGTTTAAGTCATGGGGGCGGATCCCTCATGAATGGATTAATGCTCTCCCTAGGGGAGGGGGGCCTGAGTGAGTTATCTCTCTAATAGTTCCCCCAAGAGCTGGTTGTTTAAAAGACCTTGGCACATCCCCTTTCTCTCTCTCTTGCTTCCTCTCGCCATGTGATCTTCTTGTACCCGCCGGCTGCCTGCCACTTTCCACCATGAGTAGAGGCAGTCTGAGGCCCATGCCAGATGCAGCTGTCCCAGAATCATGAGCCAAATAAACCTCTCTTCTTTATAAATTACCCAGTCTCAGGTATTCTGTTATAGCAACACAAAATGGACTAATACACCCTGTGACCCTACAGGTCTCAGGAAGGGAAAGGGCAAAGGGGAGAGGAAGAGGATGTGACAAAAGGAAGTCCCTTCTGGACAGGAAGGGGTCATGGAAAAGCCTTTCTTGTCTGGAGCGCATGAGGGAAAAGGAGGATGAGGATAGTGATGAAGAGGTGAGACGTGTGCCTTGACTTCTGTCCACGAGGGGCCTGAGTCTGGAGATGGGGTAAGTGGTCAATCAGGCTGAAAGCAAAGAGGAGAGCAGTGATCCTGTGACCTGGCTCCTCCTCAGTGATCTGGCAGACCACCCTGCTGAGACAGTTCTCCCAAGCTTCCCTGGCACCCCTGGAAGTGAAAGGGACCCAAAGGTTCCCATCTTTCCTGTGGAGGAGATTGTGGTGCTGGCCAGCAAGTTCACTGGGGGTGTGGGGAAGTGGGTGGTCACCCAACTGGGATGTCCAGTGTGCCTCTGCAGTTGAAAGCTGTGGGGTGGGCTGCTGGGCAGGATGTCTGGGAGCCACAGCCAGGGCTCAGGGGGACCCCCAGCTCCAGTCAGAGCTGAAGGGAGCTGCAGTGAGACAAGAGGATTAGTGAGTCTGTCCAGGCAGTGGGACCAGAGCACAAGCTTACCGGCCACAGCTCTCATCATCTGATCATAGCCCAAGAACTCAGTCAGTTCAATGTCTGTACAGTAGGGGGCAGCAAACATCTAAACTCCAGAGGAGGAAACCCAGGCTTCCATTGTGTGTGGCTCCCAGGTCATAGGAGCATAACTTCCCTGCTCCTGAGCCCAGATGCCACTGTGCGCAGGACAAGTTGGGGGTGTGGGTGGTTAAAAAATGCTAATAAGGAGGTAAAATTTATGTCGATGGGATGATTTTCCAAAACGAGATTTTCTTAAACCGGAGGAGACAGAAGTATGGACATTTAATCAGTAATTTTAAAAGTTTTTCCCTATTTAGACCCACTCTAGGTGGGTCAATTGCTCAAGAAACAGCGTTATATCCATTTAAACTAAAGAAGCTCCATGAACTTTATATATTTCAGTTTAGTGCATGAAATTTTGCTGCTCTATCACATTTTATAAAAGGCCTGGTCTCCCTACATCCAGCTTATGGGGAAAGAACCCACTAGGTATACATCTCTGCAGCTCTGGTTTACCTTTGGCCCTCTTAGTGCTTTCCCATGTCCCAACCTACTTTCTGTCTCAGAGGCAGGCACAGAAGGAAGTCTGGATGTGTCTTAGTTGGCTTCCCATGACCCCCTTGATGCCCACCGCCTCTCACCTGCCCCTTGACTCGATGGGTGCCTGACCATGCATCAAGGGCTTGCTCCCCACCGCCCTTCCTGAAGATTTCCTGACTCCTGCTCCACCCCACTCCACCCAAAGCCCCAACCAGTCCCAATCACACCCTCCTCCTCAACTTCCCCCTCTCACCTGCCCCTTGACTCGATGGGTGCCTGACCATGCATCAAGGGCTTGCTCCCCACCACCCTTCCTGAAGATTTCCTGACTCCTGCTCCACCCCACTCCACCCAAAGCCCCAACCAGTCCCAATCACACCCTCCTCCTCAACTTCCCAGAACACTGGGTATTTGTATTCTATAATCTACCACACCACACTGTCTGGCATTATTCTCCTGAAATATTATATACTTTGTCTAATGTAATGGTTATTCTTTGGTGTAGTAGTACATACTAAACACAGTGGAATGTTAATATAATTTTTTTTATCTGAGTTAACAAGAGGAAGGCTTTGGAACCAGGCCTCCTCAGAGCCCAGTAAGGTCCCAGTATCTTTGTAAAAATTGAGATATAATTTACATATTATAAAATTCATCCTTTAAAGTGTGCAATTCAGTCTTTTTAGTACATTATTAAGGTTGTGAAACCATCACAACATCTGCTTCCAGAACATTTTCATCACTCCAAAAAAAACCCTGTTAGCCGTCCCTCACTGCTTCTCCCCCTCTGTGCCCCCTGGCCCCTGGTAACCACTAATCTTCTTCTTGTCTATAGGATTTGTCTATTCTGGACATTTTATAGAAATGAAATAATGCAATATGTGGTCTTTGGGTCTGTATTCTTTCACTTCACCTAATGTTTTCAAGGTTCATACACATTGTAGCATGTATCAGTGCTCTTCTCATTTTTATGGCCCAAAATATTTCATTGTGTGGATATATCACCTTTTGTTTATCCATTACTAGCTACTTTTTGTTTATGAATAATGCTGCTATGAATATTAATTTATAAGTTTTTATATGAACATATGCTTTCAATTCTCTTGGGTGTATGCCTAGCAATGGAATTGCTGGGTCATGTGGTAAATCTATGTTTAACTTTTTGAGGAACTGCCAAATTATTTTTAAAATGCCTGCATGATTTTACATTCCCACCAGTAATGGATCAAGGTTCCAGTTTCTCTGCAACATTTATTGTTGTCTGTCTTTTTGATTATAGCCGCTCTAGAGGGTGTGAAGTGGTATCTCATTGTGGTTTTGATTTTCATTTTCCTAATGAATAATGACCTTGAGTATCTTTCATTTTCTTTGGAGAAATATATATTCAAATGCTTTATCCATTTTTAATTTGGGTTCTTTGTCTTTTCATTGTTGAGTCGTAAGTGTTCTTTATAGATTCTTTATATTATATATATGTATATATACTTCAAAAAGTTCATGGACAATGGAATTAAAAGATAACACAAATCTTTCCATGAACTTTTGGGGGATCCTTGTGCATATCATATATATGGTTTGCAAATATTTTATTCCATTCTGAGGTTATTTTTAATAATTCTTTATATTTTAATATTTTTAATCGTTCTTTGAAGCACAAAAGTTTCAAATTTTGATAAAGTTCAATTTATCTATTTTTTTCTCTTGCTGCTTGTGATTTTGGGGTCATATCTAAAAACCACTATCAAATCAGGTCATGAAGATTTACTCCTATGTTTTCTTCCAAGGTTCTTATAGTTATAGCCCTTACATTTAGTAAGATACATTTTGATACATTTTGAGTTAATTTTTGTGTATGTTCGGAGGACTCACACTTCTGAATTTCAAAACTTACTTCAAGGCTACAGTGATCAAGACCGCATGTTATGTCATAAGGATAGATGTGTTCATCTACCAATGTATGATCAGTGGAATAGAAGTGAAAGTCCAGAGTAGACTCATACATCTATGATCAATTGATTTTTTGAGCTAAATTGATGCTTTGCTGCTGATTCTCTGGGGAAGGTTATTTTTGTGTGTGTGTTCAGCTCAGGCTTTAATTGTTGACCTTGTAAGCACTCCCGTGCTCTTTTATTTCTTATTTTAGTAATTTAAACCTTCTCTCTTTTTTTCCCTGGTCATTGCAACCAAAAGTTTGTCAATTTTGTTGATCTTTTCAGAGAGTCGACTTTTTGTTTTATTGATTTTTCTCTGTTATTTTTCTGTTCTCTATTTCATTAATTTCGGCTCTAATCTTTATTATCTCTTTCCCTCTATTTTCTTTGGGTTTAGTTTGCTCTTCTTTTCTTGATTTATTAAGGTAGAAGTTTGTAGAGGGTTAGAAATCTTGATTCTCATTTGATTTTAGAATAGGGTTTTTAGGTAATGCATGTATAGGGCAAAAGTCCTTGGGTAGGAGGCAATGGCCTACAGCTGGCCAGGCAACAGCCCATCTAATCAACTCTAATCACTGCTTAGGAATGGGATTGTATACTTTAATGATTTTAGAGCTAACAGGTGGTTGTCATACTGATCCTGTTAAGAGATTTTAAGAATTGCTGAAGGGAGAGATGTAAAAAAATGTTTGCTAGGGGCAAGCTGTCGGTGGAAACTTTAGAGATAATTATACTTAGATTTTATCATAAGAATGCAACTTTTGCTTATATCATTTAAGGAGAGATTATCCTTTAGATAATGATCACAGTTTGACCAACTTAGCTTTTCACTAATTGTACTTTGGAATGTCACATTATTAATTTTACTCATGTTACTAGTTTCCATTGTTTAAACTATACTTCACCATAGATAACTTTTATAACACTGCCCATGTTTTTGTGTTCTTTTGTAATGATTGAGTCAACTGATTTTTCTTGTGAAACTTCCTTGTATTTACAATAAAAATCAGAAGCTAACTTTGAATCAGGGCTGTACCCAGTTTTCTCCCCCTAACAGAGGAGTTGCTGAGGTGCAGTCCCTTCAGGCTTCTCATTGTATTCATGATGCTTTGAGTAATCCTTTTTTTGTCTCCATTACACAGTGAGAAGTGTAACAGAAGTTTAGGTTACTGATTTAAGATTTTAAAAAAATATATGCATTTGTAGCTAGAAATTTTCCTCTAAGCATTGCTTTACCTGCATCCTAGGTTGGTATGCTCTGTTTTTATTTTCATTTATCTAAAAGCATCTTATAATTTTCCTTTTGATTTCTTCTTTGACTCACTGGATTTTTAGAAGTATGATATTTAATATTAATATATTTGTTAATATATCAAATTTCCTTCTGTTATTGATCTCTAATTTTATTCTGTTATGGTTGGAGAACATACTTTGAATAATTTCAATCTTTCAAAATTTATTTTGAGCCTTGTTTTATGGTGTAACACATAGTTTATCCTGGAGAATACTCCGTGCACTTGAGGAGAATGCATGTTCTGGTATGGTTGGATGAAGTATTCTGTAGACATCTGTTATGTCATGTTGTTCATCTTATATTTCCTTATTGATCCTTTGTCTAGTTGTTATATCTATTATTAAAGATGAGGCATTGATGTCTCTTATTGTTGTGTTGTAATTTTCTCCCTTTAATTGTATCACTTTTTGTTTCATATATTTTGGGACTCTTTTGTTACGTACACATATGTGAATAATTGTTATATCTCCTTGATGTCATATTTCCTTTTACTATAGTAAAATGTTCTTTATCTCTAGTAATAATTTTTGTCTTAAAGTCTATTTTGTCTGATGTTAGTAGAGCCCTTCCACTTCTCTTTTGCTGCTGGCATGGTATATATTTTTACATCCTTTTTTTTTTTCAAACTATTTGTGTCTTTGAATCTAATACAGGTCTCTTGTAAAAGGCCTATATAGTTGGATCATTAAAAAAAAAAAGCCATTCTGCCAATCGCTGCCTTTTAATTAGACTTTCAATCCATTTACATTTAATGTAATTATTGGTAATGTAAGATTTATGTCTGTCATTTTGTTATTTTCTATGTGTATTATGTTTTTTTATTCCTCTATTCTTACATTACTGCCTTCTTTTGTCTTAAATAAATGTTTTTTAGAGTATATTTTAAAGTCCCTTGTAGTTTCTTTTACCATATATATTTTGTGTTATGTTTTTGGTGGTTGCCCTAGGGATTACAATGAACATGTTAACTTAGAACAATACGGTTTTGAATTAATACCAACTTAATTTCAAATTGTATACCAGAACATTACTCCTGTATAATTTCTTTTTTTATCATCTCCTTTATGCTGCTTTTCTCATATAAATCACAGTTATACATTGTATGCCCACCAATGCAGTTTTACAATTACCGATTTATGCAGTTATCTTTTAAATCAAATAGGAGAAGAAAAGAGTTATAAGCAAAACATACATCTATTCTGTTTTTTAATGTGTACATACATAGTTAACTTTACTGGTGCTCTATTTCTTCCTATGAATTTAAGTTACTGTCTAGTGTCCTTTATTTCAATCTGAATGTCTCTCTTTATATTTCTTGTAGGACAGTTTTCCTAGTGACATATTCTCTCAATTTTTGATTATCTGGGGATATTTTAATTTCTCCTTCAGTTTTGAATGATGCTGAGTGATGTTGAGCATTTTTTCATGTGTCTTTTGTCCATTTGTATGTCTTCCTTTGAGAAATGTCTATTCAGTTCATTTGCCAATTTTAAAATTGGATTAATATTATTATTATTATTGTTAAATTGTTTAAGTTCCTTGTCCTCCTTGTATATTCTTGATATTAATCCCTTGTCAGATGTATAGTTTGCAAATATTTTCTCCTATTCTGTAGGAGTGGCTTTTGAAGGGGGAGACTCTTTCTTGTAGAAGTATTCTATATTGACAGTTGGGTTGGGCATTTTAAGTTTGGATCTGGGTGAGTGTAATAGTGTAGACTTCATGCAACTTTGCCAACTGTATTCAATCTTAAGAGTTGTTTGTGGGTGCCTTTGTGGCTTAGGCAGTGGGGCCTTCAGCAGTTTCTTGTTGGGGTGGGTGATCTGCTGTCTGTCAGTGAACAGATGTATACTGTTGCAGCAGGTCCTGGAAGCTCTGTAGAGGGCCACTGGTTAAGCTGTTAAGCCTGGAGCAAGCCTGCATGGATGCTGCAGGACCCAGCAGCTCTCTGAAGGCATGCCGTAGGGAGGGAAGGCTGCTACCCAATCAGTTGTTGGTTCAGGAGTAGGTATACACAGCTGTTGCAGGGCTTGACAGCTCTGTATGTGGCCACTTGTTCAGCTGTTGAGCCTGATGCAAGCCTGCAAGGGTGCAGCCAAGCCCAGCAGCACTGTACAGGCCTGCCTTGGGGTGCCAAAGCCCCTGCCTGGTCTACTATTGGTCAGTGAGCTGAGTTCACCATTGCAATAGGTCCTAGAAGCTCTGTAGAGGGCCAATGGATCACCTGTTGAATCTGGAGCAAGCCTGCACAGATGCCACAGGACTCAGCAGCTCCCTAGAGCTGTGGAGGGCTGTGGGGGAGAAGGGACCACCACTGGGCTGGCTGTCAGCATGGGCACCCATGGCCTCAGCAGGATCAAGAATTGTGCAGGGCTGGTACATACAAATGTGGGAATAACCACTTACTAGTGGCTTCCCAGCCCAGGTGGTTGGCCTGACTGCCTGGAGAAGGGAGGAGAGAGGGTTGCATAGGCTCAGACATCAGGGTCTTGGTCCCTCTTTCTGGTCTGTTCTGGTCTGGTCTACAGGCCGCTGGGGTTGTGGTCCTGCCAGGTGTCTCTGCAAATGTGTAGAGGGTTGCAAGGGGTGGGCAGTTTTCCACCAGGCTAGCTGTGAGCCATGCAGGCACTTGTGGGTTCATCCCCCACAGGCTGTGCAGGGTGGGCCACATACCATGGCAAGGCTGCCTGATGGGGGTTGGGGGTGGGGAGGGATGCTGTGTGAGTTCAGATGCTGGGGTCTCGGTCTTTCTGTCTGTCTTGGGCTCCAATCAGCCTGGGCTGTGGTCCCACCAGCACCCATGTGAGTGCAGTAGAATGTAGTTAAAACTAGATGTTTCACTGATAAAAAATCAGTGTATGTATGTATGTATGTATGTATTTATCAATTCAGATACTTAAAAAATGCTATATTAAATCTGTGCCTTAGTTATATCACTGGCAGATCTTATGGCTTTCTATTCACTTTCAAGGGTTAAAAACTTCAGTCCAGCACAATTAAAAAATTTTTCCCTCCTCATCCGCTCAGACCTAACCCATGTCCCAGGAACCTGCAGTGGGGAGAAGTGAGTTGCCTATCCTACTTTCCTGCATTCTCTCTGTCTCTGTCTCTGTCTCTCTCTGTGGGATTCTTTTGGGTATCTTCCCTTCTCCTGTGTGTTGGAGTCTCAGTGGATCATTTGGACTTATGCTGTAGTAATCCGGCTTTTATAATCAGGAATGCTTTCTAAACTCCAGAGGCACATGGCAAACTCTTCCAAACATTCTCTCATGGATCTGTTTTCTGGAAGGCATACTATTATGGGCCTCTGATTTTCTGCAACACATCAAGCATCCACATAGATGTAGTAAATTTATCTCACTTTCCTGCAGGGACCCCTAGCCTCTCTGAGTGTTTTTCTTGTGGACTCTTTGCTTGGCTTGAGAGGTAGAAAAAATAATCCCTTCTCACTCACAAAGAGAGGAAAGGGAAAAAATCCACAGCTACTTCTAGAAACATATGAAGTCCTTACTGTAAGACACTTTCTACTTCAGAAAATGCCTCTAGATTATCTAGGCCAGTCTTTATATAGGCTGATTGGAGGGGTTGGTGGTGGTCTTAGAACTGGTTCTGTCTCTTTTAATAAGCTGGTGGTATATCAGATAACTCCTTGGTGCTTCTGTGGGGTGTACCATGGAGATGGAATGTGATGGGATTAACTTCCTGGTGCTCAAGATGCAAAATCCACCCTCTGGAAACTATCCGGGCCTCGCTACCACCCTGAGGCCTCCGTGTAATCTCTCTACCCACCTTCCAAAGTCTGGTGAAACTTTCATGGGGTGGGCATGGGTGGGGGATCTTATTTTATCTCTACACTCTCCACGGGTAACTGTGATAGTGCAGGGGTCACTTTTGGTTCTTGAGGGAGACTATTTCTCTCATTTGTTATTATAGGCTGAATTATGTTCTCCCAAAATTCGTATGTTACTCTCCACGGGTAACTGTGATAGTGCAGGGGTCACTTTTGGTTCTTGAGGGAGACTATTTCTTTCATTTGTTATTATAGGCTGAATTATGTTCTCCCAAAATTCTTATGTTAAAGTCCTAACCTTGGTACCTCAGAATGTGACTGTATTTGGAGATAGAGTATTCAAAGAGGTAATTAAGATAAAATGAAGTCATTAGGGTGGACCCTAACCCAGAATGTCTGTTGTCCTTATAAGAAGAGGAAATTAGGACACAGACATGCATAGAGGGGAGACCTTGTGAAGACACAGGGAGAAGACGGTATCTATAAGCCAAGGAGAGAGGCCTGTCAGCATCTTGATGTTGAACTTTTCTCCTCTAGAATTGTGAGGAAATACGTTCTTGTTGTTTAAGCCCCCCAGTCTGTGGTACTTGGTTATTGCAGCCCTAGCAAACTAATCCATCTGTCTTCTAAGGGTTTCTCTGTCCAACCTTTCCTTCGACTCTACCCCTGTCTATTGTTTCTTCTTATGTCACAGCTATGTCACAAACTCTTCCACATCACTTGAGTCAAGCTGTAAACTCTCTGGATTGGAGTTTTAACACTTGGTACTGGTAGAGATGGAGCACCCAATCTGCTTTACACACAAGGGACAATACGGGGGGACATAATCAGAGGCCTGGCCCAGAATTGGCAGCACGTCTCACAGATTTTGCTGGGTTCTAGTGCTGGGCATGGAGGTAAGAGCAGTAAGCTGCCGCAGCCTCACTGGAAGTCTCTCTCTCTTTCAAGACCTGTGTAATGCTACCAATCCTAAACAATCACAGTGAACTTTTCCTCTTAAAGCATGCAGTTGTGGTCTGCCTTCCAGGTATTGTACCTAATTAAAATAGCAAACACTTACATGGTGATTACTATGGGCCAGGCACTATTTAAAGTGCTTTAATATATTTATATATTATACATAATTATTTTATTTTATTTTTATGATATTTTATACAAATTATACACACACACACACACACACATAAAACCTAAGCCAGGATTGTCTCTATAAAAATATTTATTATATTTTATCACACACACACACACACACACACAACCAACAACCCTGTTAGTTGACCTTCTTATCATCCCCATTTCACCGGCTCCCCCAGGATTGTCTCTATAAAAATATTTATTATATTTTATCACACACACACACACACACACACACACACAACCAACAACCCTGTTAATTGACCTTCTTATCATCCCCATTTCACCGGCTCCCGAGTCTGTGTCCCAAACCACCTGCTGTGCCAGTTCCCTTGCGTGTGTCTTGGCTTCCACAGCCAGGTTTTATGTTCCTATATGGCAATACTGTGTCTTACCTATTTTCATGTCCATCCCTTAAGTCTCTCTTTCCTTACTCAGCCTTGTACTTGGTGTTTGAAAGACATTAGAAGCTTAAATATTTGCTGAATTATTCACCTCTCTTCTCATTTCACAGATAAGAAACTAAGACACAGGAGCAAGGCCCTCAAGTTCAAGGCCAGAACCCAAGCATCTTGACTCTTAGTTCTTGCAAGGGTGGACTGAGCTGAGTTCTGAGGGGTCTCAGTCCCAAAGAAGCAGGAACCTATTTTAGTAGAGATACCTTGAGGTTCCTGTTAAGAGTCCACATTCAATATGTCTTGCCTACCTCACACCTCTGACTTCATTTAAACTAACCTCATGAAATACTCTGAATTGTTATTATAAAAAGGAAGGGGTTAAAGGTAGGGGGAAGGAAACAGCATAGACTGAGTGCTTTCTGTGTGTCAGGCACCATGCTAGTGAGTTCAGATTTGCTGTCTCTTTTATTCTCGGACCAACCCCAGAAGTTAGGCGGTATTTCTTCCACCAGTATAGACATAGAAACTGGGGCTCAGAGAGATTGAATAACTTCCCCAAGACTTCAGGCCTGAGGATCACTTGAGTCTGACTTCAGAGATTGGGTTTACCTACCACACCATCACGGGGTGCCTCAGCGAAAGGATGGCACTTCAGAGAGCCCGAGTCTGGGTTCCGGGGGATGTGAGGAGTTGCGTTGGTACTCAGGCTGTTAGGCAAGTGATCTCACTGGATAGCCTGGAGGGAGACCAAAATTCCTCCCCGACTTGCTGAGTCTTGGGAAAGTAGGTTTACATCCTTCATCTCTAATATCCTCCTTGTCTTATGGGCAGGATTGGTGTTCCACGAGGACACTTGCCAGCTGGGGAGGGCTCCTCTCTGGCTCCACTGAGGTCTGTAACATCTATGGTTTTCTCGAAGTGGCTGAAATTCATGGGTTCTAGGCCTGCCACTTTCTAGCTGTGTGACCCAAGACGAGCTGCTTCTCTTCTCTGGCTCTGGTCTTCAGTTTCCTCATCTGGGGAGAAGTCTACCCAAGGGGTCACCACATACCACTGCCCAGGACTCCTCCTAGGGCTTAAGCCTGCAACCTTATGATTACAGCCTCATTCCTTCATCTTGAGGGTCAGTACCTATTAAAACACAGATACGTTCCTCAGGAAGGGGCCATACTTAACCGTCAGTTTCAGATGGTTTACGGAGACTAGATTTTGAATGGACAGTGGAGAAGGGACAGAGCCTTGAGGGCACAGGCCCAGGGTGAGAAGCACAGATGTGAACACACCTACAGGTGAAGGCTGACATCACCAAACCACTCCACAGGGTAGGGAGACCAGCAGACTCGGTGTGCTGGCACTCACCAGTTTGTTGCCTTGGCCCCCCAGTTCTTCTCTCTGAACCTCAGTTTCCACATCTGTCCACTCACTGTGCACCAAAACTGTACTGGACTCAGTCCACAGCTTGACAGACTTGTCTTCGCACCCGGGTAAGGCTTTAGAATGAATCCAAGTTCCTGCAGAGGAGGCAGATCCTGGGCTCTCGGCTAGACAGCCGTCGCTTGCCTCGCAATCCCCTGACTCTTCCCTGGGAGGACCCTCCCCTCTCTCAGCACCTTGGCTGGGAATCAGTGTGCCCCATCCCCACTAACCAGAATCTGAGGAGCACGGCTGGAGGCAGAAACACCAAGGAAGGGGAACCATTATCCTGCTTACTATGGGGCAGAGGAGAGGGCCCCAGCTGACCTTCGTGTCTGACTCTGAGCTGTGCCACCTTGAGTATGGTGGTTAGCATCTGAGCATCCCTGTCCTGGTTTGCAAATGAGTGCAATAATAGCTACCTTGAGAGTGGTTTGTGGAATTACCTGCCACATAATACTATCTCATTTGGTGTTTGCTTTCCTTTTTATCTTTCTCATGTTCTGACTTCCCCAGCTTTGAGTGGGAGAGGTGAAAACACACAGGCGAGGATAGCACATATTCACACAGCACTTGACGGCTTAAGTAGCACTTCCATTTCACTGTGTAACTGAATTCCCATAGCGACTCTGGGAGAATAATCATGGCCGGGCAAGATTCTCTTCCTGCAGTTCCATAGGAACCCGTGTTTCTCCTTTTATACCTCTGGCACTAATGTGCATTTTTGCTTAATGTCTGTCTTTCCTAGTGAACTTTACACTGCATGAAGTCAGGGGCCATGTCTCTGCTCACTGCTGTGTTCCCAAAGCCTAGCACATAGCTGCTGCTAAAATAAATAAAATAAAATAAAATTAATATGATTAATATAATATAATATAATATAATATAATATAATATAATATAATATAATATAATATAATATAAATAAAATTGTGGTTTGATTGGTGAATAGAGGAAGAGCCATCATGGTTTTATTTTACGGATGAGGAAACTAAGGAACCAAGAAACTAAGTGACTTTCCCAAGGTCACCCATCTAATTGTGGTCGAACTGGGATTCTTTCTGGCTCCTAGCTTAGAAGGTTGAAGAGGTGAGTGAGGGTGTTGGTGGAAGTCATTTGCCCCCCATCAGGCATGGTAGAGTAGCACGTAACTCTGAAGAGAGAACAGAGTGTTGTCTCTTCTGTCTTGGGAGGGTCTATCAGCACTTATCACACTGTCTTACAAGTATGTGCTTATGTGTCTGTCACCCCACCCCTTCCCTGATCCACAGTGGGGACTTTAGGCCCATGGCTGTGCTTTCTTCCCACCTGCATCTTTAGGGTCAAGCAAAATGCCTGGCATGTTATCTGTACCTAATGTGCTTTTGAGGACTGAATGATTGACTGATGGATAAACCTTCCAATAGCAGCTCCAAATGTGTTTTATATGTGACACTCTTGGTGCAAAATCAGAGTGAAGCTGCTTGGAGTCAGGCTTCCCCTCCGGGGAGTCACAGCTGAGGTATCATTGGTAGTGCTGAGTGTTGGCCACAGTTCCAGGGACTGAGCCTGCCCTTCAGGACAGAGCCTGTGGGAGACCCATGAGACAGTTCCACCAGATCCCCCAGCAGGATGGGCCTGCAGAGGTCATCTCATCCAGCCTCTTCCACAGGAGGATATGCTGCACAGAGAGACACAGTGACTGCCCAAACCCAGGCACTGCCCTTGGCTGACATTCTGGTTCCTGAGGGCCTGCAGAACCAGCTGGGAGGAATTACAGCATTTATTCTCCAGTCTTAGAGGAGTAACAGGGGTCAGGGTGGGGTCACAGAGATTAGCCATCAGGTTCATTCTTGTTTTGTCGTGCTCTCTGGGCCAAGACAGTGTCTGCTCTTTGTACTGTCTTCTAGGTGGTCACTGACACTCAGCTCTCACTGGGGAGTCTTTCCTGTTGCAGGCCTTACCCCCCTCTACCCCCCAGAATCACCGACGTCATGTCAAGCTTTGTGGTTATGTGAGGGACAACAACATTCATGGGTTGGCCTTGATCATTATCATCATCACCATTATTTGATTATCTTTATGCTATTATTAGCTTATATTTTTACAGTATTTTATGGCTTAGCAAATACTTTGCTACAAGTGATCTCATTGGATTGGGTAGAATATTATCAGCCTCCATTTTATTGATGAGAAAAGTGAGGTTCAGAGAAGTAATGTCCAAGGTTATAGAGATACTGTGGCAGCATTGGGACTCAAGAGCAGATTTCCCTGTTTATTTTCAATTTTGTTTCACTGTACTCACTCCACTCAACTGATTCTTCTTCCACTTTAAAGATACGCATGGCTCACCATTGGTCCTCGAGTATTTACTCCTAATAGAATTCATTTGTCACCCCATCTCCTGGATCCCAGTGAGAAACATGGCAGCTCAGTAACTGAGGTCCACGGTGTTTGTGAGCCTAGCGCTTCTGAGACAGTGTCCTTCTATGGTGCTAGGATGGCTGGTGTAGAGATGCACCTGGAAAGCCCCAGGAAAAGACAGAGCTAGAATGACATAATAGCAAACGGTTATAGGGCACCTGCTGTGTGCCACAGAGGATGCCCATGGACCATGAAGTCTTCTGACCCAGGAGGCTTTCTGCTCAGGTAAATCAGCATTTGTGTCCAAGAGTCTTGGGATTGGTGGGAGATGAACTCTGTTCTGGGAAGTTGGCTTCAGCTTCTTGCCTGGGTTGCCCAGATGCTCACAGAGGCTGCTCTCTCAGCCAGCTCAGGGGCAGCTGGTTCAAACACCAGCATGAGGCTCACCTTCCTTCTCTCCTCCTTCCTCCTTCCCACAAATATTTAATGAACATCTGTTCTGTTCCAAGCATCTTCTGGGGCCTGAGGATTTAGCAGTGAATCGGAAACCTAAAGAGATCAATTCTCGGGTACATGAAGAATTTGGTTAAGGGCCCCAATTCTCTCTATACCAGAGAACCCCTGAGCACTAAGAATATCTGCCAGGAACTGACAGAGATTCAGAAAACTGAGTAACCCCCTTGGAAGGGCAGTAACTGAACCCACCAGATCAGATGCCCATTTCCTGTTCTCTTCAGGCAGCTGCCCAGAGGGGGGTGTTCAGCAGCAGAAATCAGGAGTCACTTTTCCCTTAAGACCTTCCCGAAGTCTGCTGGGCTCCCTGTCACTCACCTGGGCCATCAGAAATTGTGTGGATGCTCGGTTAGGCACTGCAAGACTCTGTCCTCATGTGACCTCCCAGGTTCCCATCAGCTCAGGGGTGGCTGGTGAGTTAGGTGGTTAAGACAATGGCGATGGGAGGATATGGGGCTCAGTGTCTGAAGCTCTGGGTGCTGGTCCTGACTTCTGGAGCCAGTTTCATCCTCTGCATGAGGAGGAATGGGCCCGATCTCTGACAGACTCCAGATGGCCTAAGGAGTCTAGGAATGACTTAAGCAGGACCTGGTGTCACTCAGTTTATTAAACAAGGGATCCAGAATATCCAGTGATTAAAGGCTCCTGTTTGCCCACATCCCAGGGAGACCAAGGCAACATGCAGAGAAGAAGTGACTTCAGTCCGTTTCCAACTGAATCAGGCTGAGTCAAAGTCAGAACCTGCTGTGCCGTGATCACGCTGGCCCTGTGGGCCTCTTCCCTCCATGACCATGATGATGAGCTCTCATTCTTTCATTACTTCATTCTTCACTCAACAAATATTTGCTGAATGCTCTGAGCACTGCGCTGGGCCTTGAGGATGCAACAGTGATGAATAACCCAGGCATTGATCACGCTGGCCCTGTGGGCCTCTTCCCTCCATGACCATGATGATGAGCTCTCATTCTTTTATTCCTTCATTCTTCACTCAACAAATATTTGCTGAATGCTCTGAGCATTGCGCTGGGCCTTGAGGATGCAACAGTGATGAATAACCCCAGGCAACTGTCACCAAGGAGCTCTCGGCATACAGGCAAGATAAGACTTTCAGGAAGCCTCCACTGGTCACTTGTCAGGCGTAGCCTCTGGGATGTCCCCCAGGGTCATGGGGGAATGCCCAGACTCCAATGTAAAGAGGCTCTGGTTCCCACAGGGGAGGCCAGTCTTGAGCTCAGAGTGTGACAGGCACTCTGCCTTGGAGGCACCCATTACAGGAGCCCCTGCTGAGGCTGTCTCCTGGAGGACAGTCCTAGACAGGAGCCCGAGAAGCATGGAGGAGGGGAGGAGGAAGGGGGTTCTAGGCAGGGGTGTGTCCAGGAGCAGTCAGGGATGGTAATAATTTGATGTGGCTATAGTGTCCATACAGTGCAGGGAACACACAGCTGGGGAGGTAGAAGGTGCCAAGTTATGAAGACTCTAGGCACCATTTAGAAGAACTTTAGGGCCAGCCCGGTGGCGCACTGGATAGTGTGCCACATCCCAGGGAGACCAAGGCAACATGCAGAGAAGAAGTGACTTCAGTCCGTTTCCAACTGAATCAGGCTGAGTCAAAGTCAGAACCTGCTGTGCCGTGATCACGCTGGCCCTGTGGGCCTCTTCCCTCCATGACCATGATGATGAGCTCTCATTCTTTCATTACTTCATTCTTCACTCAACAAATATTTGCTGAATGCTCTGAGCACTGCGCTGGGCCTTGAGGATGCAACAGTGATGAATAACCCAGGCATCTGTCACCAAGGAGCTCTCGGCATACAGGCAAGATAAGACTTTCAGGAAGCCTCCACTGGTCACTTGTCAGGCGTAGCCTCTGGGATGTCCCCCAGGGTCATGGGGGAATGCCCAGACTCCAATGTAAAGAGGCTCTGGTTCCCACAGGGGAGGCCAGTCTTGAGCTCAGAGTGTGACAGGCACTCTGCCTTGGAGGCACCCATTACAGGAGCCCCTGCTGAGGCTGTCTCCTGGAGGACAGTCCTAGACAGGAGCCCGAGAAGCATGGAGGAGGGGAGGAGGAAGGGGGTTCTAGGCAGGGGTGTGTCCAGGAGCAGTCAGGGATGGTAATAATTTGATGTGGCTATAGTGTCCATACGGTGCAGGGAACACACAGCTGGGGAGGTAGAAGGTGCCAAGTTATGAAGACTCTAGGCACCATTTAGAAGAACTGTAGTTTTTTCCTTGGGGGTAATAGGGAGCCATTGAATGTTTTAAATAGGCTCAGACTTACTTTTTAGAAAGAGAGGTGGAAGGGTCTGAGGAAAGAAGGCAGCAGGGCTAGGAGGAGGAAACCTGGGCGTGTGGTTACATGCGGAGGGGAGGGAGAGGGGGGTGCTGGGATGACCCCCAGCCTGGGTTTGGGGCCTTTACTGAGGGAACTGAGAGGCTTGTGGGGAGGCAGGGGTGGTGGAGTCTGTGTGCATCAATGACTGTAATCTATGCAGCGTGCTTTATGTCATCAGAGGGTAGGGGTAAAGGACAGGGAGTTGGGAGAAGGGAGAGGCCTTCACAGGGCAGTGATGGGGAGTCCTTACGTTGGGAGCATTTAGAGGAGAGAGAGGACCTGTGGATACTGAGGCAGAGGTGGAGGGCAGAGGATGAGTGGCAGGGAATAGGAAGGGGGTCTAGAGACTGAATTCCTTGGAAGGTGCAATCTGCAACCCTAGGACAGAGACAGTCATAGTCCCAGATTGCTGTTCTGGATTTTGGTGGAAAAGGCTGGCACAAAGGTAGCAGGAAATTCTTGGCCATCTTGTCATTAACCTAAAGACTTCAGGCATCTGTGAAATTGCTCAGATTCTTGTAAGGTGATTCAGAGGCAGGAGCGTGACTGAGCAGGCTCTGGGAAGCTCTGGCACCTCAGGGCAGGGAGAGTTCAGAGGAGGGTGGGCCTGAGTGGGTGGGATTGGGTACTGGAGAGGGAGGAAAGGGTAGCTGCAACCTATAACCACAGATCCCAGTTGCTAGGATATATGGTGTCCTCCTCTCTGTTGCAAGTGAGATTCACTTTTTGCCTTATTTTTTAAAATTTGTCAGCAGAATCACCACTACCTGCAGTGCAGCGGCACACAGGTGGGGAAGACAGAACTGTGTTTGTCGCTCATTTCCCATCTCTGTTCATTTCTTCTTTCCCTTCTTCTCCTTCCCTCTTTCCTTTTCACTCCCTTTCTTCCTTCCCCATTTACCATGCTTACCATGTGCCCAGTCTGGAGCTAGGCCCCAGGTTTACAAAGTCAAATTAAATTTCAGCAGGTCCTGGAGCATGAGCATCTTTGAGATCTCGAGGGGGAAGGTGGTGTCCTTGGGTGGAGGGAGTCTTTTTTTCCCAAATGTGGGCACAAGGCCTGTCTCTGGAGTGGGCATTTCAGTTCAATAAACACTGGGTCCCTTCTGCATGTGGGCCATAGTCTGAGGCAGCCCACTGGTGGGGAGAGGCACAAAGAAGAACAGGACTCACCAACCCCAGTCCCCAGCTGGAGGCCAGGGCTGGGACCCACGAGGCACCTCATGCCTCTGGCACCAAGACTGACTCTTGTCTGGGCCTTGATGTCTCCTTTCTTCTCTTCATCTTCCTCAATGGCTCTGTCCAGCTTGTGTTCTCAGGACATCTGGTGTTTGGGCATTCAATACAAGGAAAACACAGTTTCTGCGTCCAAGGAGCTCACGATCTTACAGAGAAATGACCACCACATATGGAGCAGGTGGCATGTGATTAGGCATCCAGGAGAGTGAGTCTGCTAGGGAGGGCTGCCGGAAATCGGATGGGTGGCAGGTGGCATTTGAGCTGTAGATGGGTGGGGACATGAGGGAGGGTATTCTGAGCCTCAGGAGGAATGGGACCACATATAACTCAGCCCCTCCTGTGCCTCCAGCACCAAGCACGGTGCCTGGTACTTAGAGAAACTCAAAGCATCTGCAAAATTGAATAAAAGCATCAAATGCCACTTTTGTGAAGCCTTCTCTGATCCTTTCAGTCTATTTAGTATCCCCGTGCTAATTTAAACATTTTGTCATCCGAATAATGTATGTTTATTGCAGAAAATTAGAAAGGTGAGCAAAAATGGGCCAAGCCCGTGGCGCACTCAGGAGAGTGCGGCGCTGGGAGCGCTGCGCTCCCCGCCGCGGGTTCGGATCCTATATAGGAATGACCGGTGTGCTCACAGCACTCACTGGCTGAGCGTGGTGCGGCCCATCTCAAAAAGGACAAAAAAAAAAAAAAAAAAAAAAGGAAAAAAAGGTAAGCAAAAAGAAAAAGAAAT
>NW_007730889.1:91725-92934 GCF_000696425.1 Galeopterus variegatus | reverse complement strand
AAAAAAAAAAAAAAAAAAAAAAGGTAAGCAAAAAGAAAAAGAAATGCTTGTGATCCTCTACCCAGACGTAACTGCTTTTAACATCTTAATATAGACCCATCCAAGGTTTTCTTCTGATTATTTACATGTGATATATATATAAGCATACAGATATATTTCAAGATACTTATATAAATGTGATCATCTTACTGTTTTACACCATTGTAACTTGCTGTACACTTTTTCTTTTCTAATCCACTTTACTTAGGCTTTGGTCCACACCCATCAGAGTCTGCTCTTATCGGGAAAACCTGTCTCCTCCACTGGACTGACAGCTCTCAGTGGGCAGTGACGGTGGCTTCGTCATCTTTGACGCTCAGGCCTGGCTCCCCGTAGGTACTCAATGTAAGCTGGGAGAACTATAAACATTCCCTGCTGAAGACATTCCACTGATGATGGCACATAGGGGCAGATTAAACAGCTGTGAGGGACATCCCAGCTCCCCAGAGGGACTCACAGGTAGTGCTGCCACTGGACATAGGTGTCCTGGCTTGGTGGTGGGATGTCTGGCCCCTCTGCTGCCAGCCCCTCCCACTGCCTGCTTCACGTGCCCTATGCACTCAGTCTCCATCCTCTCCAGCTGGGAAAACAAGATGACTCAGTGCCTGTGCTTCCAGGAGTCTCCTTGGCTATTTTTACTCCCTCTGAGTTCCCCACTCCAGATATTTACTTACTCTGCAAGAGGAAGAATTCTCCTTTCTCTGATTGCTCACTCTGGAGGCGCCCACAGCATCTCTGCCTCCAGGCTCCAGCTATGGAAATGCTCCCCATGGAGGAGCTAACAAATGCCACAGCTGGCTGTGAGCCTCCCATAGCACTGGGGACCCATTCCAGGCTGAGCTGGGCTGGCTCTGTGCCTGTCAGCAAGGCTCTTCCAGGAAGTGCTCACACACACCTGGCAGCCCTGGGCAGCTCCTGAGTCAGTCTCTGGTGTGCCTGCCTTCACCCATGTCTCTGGCATTCATTTCTTGGAGGTGGTGGTGCCCAGGAAGGCAAGAAGAGAGCTCCATGACTTGAGACCAGAACTGCTGGAGGGCCCTGTTGCCCAGCACTCCACTCACTTGGGGCAAGAAGAAAGCTCCATCTTAAGGCCATACTGCAGTATCTTTTCAGAAGAGAAGTATTTGCAGTCTGCTCGTGTGCATTGTATTCTTTTTTTTTTGAAATTTA
>NW_007730889.1:88640-90033 GCF_000696425.1 Galeopterus variegatus | reverse complement strand
TGGCAGCTTCTCTTTTCTCTGTGTGACCTTAGACAAATTGCTTGTCCTCCTGAGCACTGATTTTCTTTTCGAAAATAGGCGTAATAACCCTCTCTTCTACCCAACAAGGTTGTTATAAAGATTCAAATAAAGGATGAATGCAAAAACCCCTTATAAGTGGTAAAATGCTCTCCTCAGGTGAAAGAATAAGAAGTCCTTGTTTTCCTGAGAAGAGGTACAAGTAGTGTCCTGACAACTCAATCAGGCCCAAAGTGGTGGCAAGTTGTCTGTCCCACTCTATGGAATTTGTCAAGCCCTGGTCCAGGAAATAGGGAGCTGTAAGGCCAGAAGAGGGCCCTGGGAATGCCCTAGCAACAATCCTGACACCTCTGGGTTTTCACTGATGATGATGAAAACCACAGACATAATTACGAGAATAAGTAGGGTTTGCAATCACTGAGCACTCCCTACGTGACAGGCCCAGGGGTAGGGGCTTTACAGGTGTTATCTCATTGACTCCTCGTACAGTGGCCACTGTTATTGTCCTCATTTTATGGTTGAGGAATAAGGCTTAGAGGGGACATAGAGCCAGCAGTGGNTTATTGTCCTCATTTTATGGTTGAGGAATAAGGCTTAGAGGGGACATAGAGCCAGCAGTGGCAAAGCTGGGACACGGGCCCGGGCAGCACCTTTGTTTATCTGCAAGAGTTTTCTCTGTTGTCTCTTTGCTGAGCATTCCCATGGCCAAAGGATGTCGTGTCAACTTCAGAGATGCCAGGGAGTTTTCTTACCCCTCAGAAGATGTGAGCCTTCAATTCCAAACACCATGGAGAGAATTTTTAATACATTTATCTCATGTTAACTAATTAAGCCACATTTTAAAACTTGAAGCTATTTTTTGATCTAGGTGTGTGTATTAGTAGCAAATTACCACGAATTTAGAAGCTGAAGACAACACAAATATATTACCTTACAGTTCTCTAGGTTAGAACTGGTGTGGGTCTCACTAGGCTAAAATCAAGGTGTTGACAGGTTGAAAGTCCATTTCCTTGCCTTTTCCAGCTTCTAGAAGCTGTGGTGTGAAGACCTCTCTCCTCCTCCCAAATTCCTGTTCTTTACCCCTACCCTCTGACTACAAAAACCATGCTCCATAGTTTACAGTCATCGATGCATACACAGCTTCCCCTCAGACCTCCTCAAGGCCCCAGGACCCAGGCTGGGGGTCATCCCAGCACCCCCCTCTCCCTCCCCTCCATGTGTAACCATGTGCCCAGGTTTCCTCCTCCTAGTCCCGCTGCCTCCTTTCCTCAGACCCTTCCACCTCTCTTTCTAAAAGGTAAGTCTGAGCCTATTTGTAACTTTCAATGGTTCCCTATTACCACCAAGGAAAAAACTAAATTTCTTCTAAATGTGC
>NW_007730889.1:85619-88133 GCF_000696425.1 Galeopterus variegatus | reverse complement strand
TGTAACTTTCAATGGTTCCCTATTACCACCAAGGAAAAAACTAAATTTCTTCTAAATGTGCGACTAGAGGCTTCATAACCTTGTAACTTTCAATGGTTCCCTATTACCACCAAGGAAAAAACTAAATTTCTTCTAAATGTGCCTAGAGTCTTCATAACTTCTAAATGTGCGACTAGAGGCTTCATAACCTGGCACCTTCTACCTCCCCAACTGTGTGTTCCCTGCACCGTATGGACACTACAGCCACATCAAATTGTTACCATCCCTGACTGCTCCTGAACACACCCCTGCCTAGAACCCCCTTCAGGTAGTGAGCAGTGAAAATAATATAAATAAAAAAGTTCCCTGTCCAGTGTCAAACCCTAGAATCAGCGTGCAATGGCTGAGAGCAGCACAGTGGAGAGCCCTTTATGCAGGCGGTACCCAGGTCAGGCTCTGGCACAAAGGAGCACAAAGAAAGGACAGCCAGGGGACAGATTTTTGAGGGCCACACAAATTTGTCCAGGGCTGGAGGTATCCAGATGACCTTATGGAATGTCTAGTTTTGTTCAACGTCAAAACCTGAGGTCATTATGCAACCCCATGCTCACCGAGCACCTGCAGATTATGACGTGCCTTCCTCGTGGAGATTTCCTACAGGAAGAGAATTTACCTGCCATGTTAACATTTGATACTCATGTTTCTCTTTGTGAGCTGATGTCATCAGTCTCTTGTGAATTAGTTGCAGTGAATCAGTGTCTCCAGGATCATAGGCTCAAAGGCATGGACAGGGTTAACTTCTGGGCCAAGGAACAGTCATCAAGGTAGTGCCACCCTGGGGAGGGTTCTTGGGGGCCTGCCAGCTGGCCCATCCCTGGTGACAACAGACACTGCCTTTCTGATACAGGTACTCGATTCCTGGTCAGTGAAGGTAGCAGAGGTAATGATTACTTCCAGTGTTTCTAGACATGCCATTCAGGCCATGACGTACCACATTTAAAAATATTTTTACTTCCACTTCAATAGCAATGTTGAACAAGCAAATTACCTAAAATAAAGCCTGTTAGAAAACATCATGAGAAGAAATAAAATGTCATTCAAGAGGCAGGGTGCTGTGATGGAGAGAGGGCTGATGGAAGCGTCTGAATTCTAGCTCCACCTCTAACTCTCTGTGTGATCCAGGGCAAGCTCTTTCCTTCTCTGAGTCTCAGTTTCCTTTTTTGTAAAACAAAGGATCTGGTCTAAATCAGCGATTCTCAGTCCTGACTGGACTGTGCTTAGGAACCATCCAGTGAACTTTTGGAGAATGTCAGTGCCCAGGCCTCACCGGGTGGAGAACCACTGGCTCTGAACGATGGTCAACGTCCTTGCCACATCTTCTATTCTGTCATTCCATGAAATGTCTGCAATTTGTTAATGGAAATCTGGGTTCAGATGTGTTGGAGGCATAAGTCCTCCTTACTGAATAGCAAATTTAGCAAATTCAACTGAACAAAGAAATGAGAATTAAGCATCTACTCCTTACAAAACACTAGACCCTTTAGGGGTTCCTGCACTCAAAGATCTCATTGTGTGGCCAGATAGACTTCCACGTACCCAAACAATTATAAGTAAAATGGATGGACATTTGCCTCTTTAAAAATTCATCATACCTGTGTATAATATGGGTAATTCCTTTAACTTCTGTTAGGCTTTCCCCACCCCCAGAAATTCGGAGCCTGTGTTCTGCATTCTTGCTTGTATTTCTCAGCAAGGGCAGGGAGGTGGAAGAGATAGATCCCCTGATGCACAGAGACCTAGCAGCCAAAGCAGCCTGTTTGCCTCCCTACCCAGTGGTCTTTATCTATACCCAGCCTGACCCCTGTGTGATGAAATTCAGAAGTGGCGTAGCATCAGTTTTTATTTTTAATGTTTATTGAGTATTTACTATGTGCCAGACAGTATTCCAAGATTTTTATGGATGTTAACTCATTTAATCTGTAAATAACCCTATGAGGTAAAATCTATTTCTTTTCCCATTTCACAGATGAGGACAGTGAGGCGGAGTGCACATGTCACTTGTCCAAGGTCACACTGCTAAGTGGGGAGCTGGGATTCAAACCCAGAGACTGGCTCTAGAACTCACACTCCGATCAGTTGCGAATAGGTCTGTGTCCTGAAATGTTCTTATGGCTGCCCAAAATAATGCTTTCAAAGAATGAATTACATGGGAAATGTTGATGTTAAAATGTTAAGTGAAAAGTTAGTAAGGTAAGCCTTTATATAAGTGCTATGGTAAAGACTATGCAAAATCAAAAGAAAACACAAATTACTAAAAAACTATATATGGTAAAAAAAAAAAAGATTGGAAGGAAAATAGGAAAATATTAACAGTACTTGGGGAATGGGATTACAGGTGATTTTTAAATTCTTCCGCGCGCGCGCGCGCGCGCGTGTGTGTGTGTGTGTGCATTTTTTCATGAGTATGCTTTTAAAAAAAATACTCTCAACTTCCAGCGGCAAGTAAGTACTCTTAATATTTTGCTGTAAGAAAAC
>NW_007730889.1:83242-84974 GCF_000696425.1 Galeopterus variegatus | reverse complement strand
AAGATTGGAAGGAAAATAGGAAAATATTAACAGTACTTGGGGAATGGGATTACAGGTGATTTTTAAATTCTTCCGCGCGCGCGCGCGCGCGCGTGTGTGTGTGTGTGTGCATTTTTTCATGAGTATGCTTTTAAAAAAAATACTCTCAACTTCCAGCGGCAAGTAAGTACTCTTAATATTTTGCTGTAAGAAAACATTAGGGCCAAGCTCTGATATTACAAAATATGGTTTTGGTTTCAAAAATTGGCAGATGAGTAATTTGAGATTTAGACTATATTTTCTCATGAAAATAAGGGTTTCTATAATGATGAGATTCTTTTAAAACTAGCGTTTTGAACTAACAGTTCCAGGTACTTTATCTATGTCTTCATTTAGTGGCCTAGGAATTGTTATTAGCTGCTTTTTACAGTGATGATTAAGTAACTTGCCTCAGATCACAAAAGCAGAAAAAGCAGAGCTGTGAGCTGATTCAGACAGTCTCTCTCCAGAGCCTGTGTTATAATTACCACTTGCCATTGCAGCTATTTAATCTGGCATGGCTCAGAGGGATTGTACATTTCTCCCAGTTTTATTTTCTCCCACTGAAATTTTCATAGTGAATTTGCCATATTTTGGCTATCTTTTCCAGCTAAATAGGTCTTGGTGACTTTCCTGGGGACCTAACTTGCCCTCAGAATATGAGGATATTTCAAAAAGTTTGTGGAAAAATGGAGTTGAAAGATAATATGAATCTTTCTATGAACTGTTTGAAGTATCCTTGTATTGTTTGTAGGGAAAATAGGCTTTGGATTCCATCACAGGCTTTCAAAACCCATGTGGTCCCCACCTCCACCATCCCCTGTCCCCAGCATTCAAAGAAGAGTATCCTCCTGAGGTCATTTATACAAAAAGGATCTTTCCGGTTAGATGCTCTTCTCTTAGGAATAACCAGAACTGATGCCTCACTTCTCTTAGGAATGACCAGAACTGATGCCTCACTTCTGGCAACTTCTAGATGAGTCTAGCTCTTCTGTTCCACCCTCAGTATGCAACTGGTCCCTGCCACCTCACCTCAGGCTGGCCAAAGGCGACTTTTTGAGAACCACACATGGAAACAAGCCATTTCTAGACTTTTTCTGCCCTTTCAAAGGGTTTGTTGTGCTGAATCAGTGCTGTTTGTGAGCTCTTTTGGCACATCAAATTCAGGTAAGGAGAGAAGCCTAACCACCCACACCATCTGCATTAGACCTACCTAAAATAACATCATTGAGATATCAAACATTCTTAGTCCAGGTATGTCATCATCTAAGAATGAAAAAACCACAATAGATCACTGGCTTGAGCCTGACATTTTATTTTGGATCTCTATACTTATTTTAGAAAGGGCCATTTAATTTCTGTCTTGGGAATTTTTCTCTCCATTTCCAATACCACAGAGAAAACAGACTTCCTCTTCATCCCAGAGGTCTAGAATCATACTGGCCCAGCTCAGGAAACAGGGAGCATAGCAGAGCTGCCTGTGAGATTGATGGGTGCTGTGTGCAATCTGCAAACTCCTTCACTATCCTAGAGGCCTGCAATTCTCAGGGGATCCTCCTGTCGGTTAATACTTGAGATGCTTATGGAAGGAGGAATTGGGTCCCTGGGATGTGAAGGCAGGGCAGTCACCCATGTCCCTTATGAAAGATGCTATCAGCATCCGCGCATGGTCTGCATCTCCTGATGCCAGGTCAGAGCTGAACTGTATAAAAGG
>NW_007730889.1:59003-82768 GCF_000696425.1 Galeopterus variegatus | reverse complement strand
TCAGCATCCGCGCATGGTCTGCATCTCCTGATGCCAGGTCAGAGCTGAACTGTATAAAAGGCAGAAGCCTCTGATAGCACCTCAGTCCACCTGCCTCCTGGGTATCAGCATCCGCGCATGGTCTGCATCTCCTGATGCCAGGTCAGAGCTGAACTGTATAAAAGGTAGAAGCCTCTGATAGCACCTCAGTCCACCTGCCTCCTGGGTGATCGATCGGCTCCAGTGCCTGAACCAGGTAGAGTGCTTCTCAGGGACTAGGATGAGCTCTGGTGCTGGTGTTTTGGGCAAAAAGAGGCCCTGGGTGGAGGTTGAGGACAGTTGTGAAGAAAGATAAGGAAAAAGGAGGATTTAAAAGGGAGGGTTCTTCTGAAAGGGGAGGGTGGAGGTAGGTGAAGGGAATGAGGGATTGGTGCCTTTTTGAAGCTGCAAAGAATTCATCTGAAAATATGGAGTTTTTAGGTTGAAATCATTTGTATATTTCTTATCATCGATTTTGGGAGATTATGTTTTTAAAAGCTGATCATCATAGAGATAAAATCTTGTGAAATCAAAGTTCAATTATAAATGTAAGGAAGTTACATTGGGCTAGCTGAATTAAAAACTTCTGTACTGTCTTTCAGCTTTATACAGCTCCTGCTGAGATGTCCTGCCAGCAAAGCCAGCAGCAGTGCCAGCCCCCTCCCAAGTGCACTCCCAAATGCCTTCCCAAGTGTCCCCCCAAGTGCCCCCCCAAGTGTCCAGCCCCGTGCCCACCTCCAGTCTCTTCCTGCTGTAGCTCCAGCTCCGGAGGCTGCTGTGGCTCTGGGGGTGGTGGCTGTTGCAGCTCTGGGGGTGGCAGCTGCTGCCTGAGCCACCACAGGCCCCGCCGGTCTCTTCGACGCCGACGCCAGACCTCTGACTGCTGTGGCAGTGGCAGTGGTCAGCACTTTGGTGGCTCTGGCTGCTGCCACAGCTCTGGGGGCTCTGGTTGCTGCCACAGCTCTGGGGGCTCTGGCTGCTCTTCCGGGGGCTGCTGCTGACCTAGGCCATGAGGAGCAGCACTGGCAGAGCCCAAGTGCAGAAGACCTGCCCCAGCCAGAGGCGCCTCGTCTCCCGTTTTTCCACAGAAGGCTTCTGAAATGCTTCACATTTCCACTTCCTCCTGCCCATGTTCATTCCATCCTTTAGAGGCTTAACCTCTGATATTCACCGGCCTGGCTTCCCCTCTCAGACACAGTTCTACAGAACCAGGTGTTGGGAGTCATTTTCTCTGTAACAATAAAGCTTTTTCTTCCTGATGTCACTGCCTCCCAGTTGTGTTCTGTTCACCTCTCCTGCTCCCCACTCCCTGCATCAACCGCCCTTCCCTTCCTTTGTTTTAAGTGTCAGTGGACCCTTTAAAAAGCTTGTGGGAAGCACATTTTGGCTTCACATTACTTATGTCTCTGGGAGACAATTTTCCCTTTCACGTTTTCAATGTGGGAACTTTAATCTTGAAGGAAAAACCCTGTCTGAGACTATTATGGCTGACACAAACTTGCATGAAGACAGCCAGGATAGGTCTGAGGAGAGGAGGATGGTGGTACCTGGAAAGGTCACATTCTGGGGGGGGTCATAGTTTGAAAAATACTTTATCTCCTATTCATGGGGAATGAGATTGCCTGAAGTGCTCATTCTGGGCTCTAATGAACAGACACTCTTTACTTTTATGATTATTAACATTCCAGAGACTTCCATCCGTGTGCTAGAGAGGAGAGCTGGAGGGAGGGGGATGGTTTCTGGGGCATGAATTTAGGAGCCAGGTGTGAAATGTTTCAACCCATTTTCCTTGGATCCTGAAAT
Organism: Galeopterus variegatus; assembly: GCF_000696425.1. NCBI lineage: Eukaryota > Metazoa > Chordata > Mammalia > Dermoptera > Cynocephalidae > Galeopterus > Galeopterus variegatus. The sequence goes on along the minus strand of NW_007730889.1, from coordinate 80,947 downwards.
CCTGGATTGGGTCTGAGTCAAGAACCATGGGGGCATGGTGTGTGTTTGTGTGTGTGTTTGTGTGTGTGTGTGTGTGTGTGTGTGTGTGTGTGTGTGAGTGAGAGAGAGAGAGAGAGAGAGAGAGAGAGAGAGAGAGGTGGGAATAGGAGGGCCTTAATCATGTTGGGTTTTCCAGGTAACATTCCTTTAGGAATGGGCTATTTCCTTTAGGCGATACTAAAAAAGTTTGCAGTAGAAAATGTAATTCCAAATCAGCCTTTTGTATGAAATAAACAATTGGCCACTCCTTTGATAAGAGTTAGTAGTGGTAGGTAAACTTAGAATATGTGGCTACAGGAGGTTCATATAATGAGCAGGTACTTGCCCAAATCATCTCCTCACATTAATTCCTATCAAACCTTTTTCTTCACTTTTTTTTTTAAAGAACTTTGCATAGTTGTCCAGAGGAGATCCTGCCTGCATCTTGTTAATTCATTACTTCCTTCTCTTTTCTAATATTGATCTCATTCCAAGATGGAATGTCTCACCTAAACTCACCAACAGGTAAGTACAGGCAACCTGTTAATCAGGCTCTAAAGCAACATTAAATGAAACTGGTATCCTCTGTGACTTACCTTTCCTTGTCTGTTCCCTCATGCCACTCCCAGCTCACTCATTCCCAAACCTGTCTCTCACCATTAATTCTTGAATTCTTAGTTTTAGATCTTTCTCGTATCTCACATTCATGGTTCTGGGCAGTTGCATTGATAAAGGAGCAGTTCTAAAGCCAGTTGACCTCCAAAGTCTTCTCCAATTATTAAAAGTTATTCTAAAAGCACCATTTATCTTGGACACTTTAGACCTTTGGAAAGGACTTTCCTTCTCTTTTTTTTTCTTTCTCTCTTTCCCTCTCTCCCTCCCTCTTCCTTTTCTTCCCTCCTTCCCTCTTCCTTTTCCTTTCTCCTTCCCTCCTTTCTTCCCTTTTTCTTCTTCCTTTTCCTTTCTTCTTTTCTTTTCTATTGGTAGTGGCCCCAGGGAGAACCAGCTTCAAAGGGAAATCAGGGGTGGGGAGCAGGGAAGCATCAGGGGTCCTTCAGGCTGGCTTGCCATTTTGCAATTAGGCCAGCATCCTGCACACATTTTTTCCCTCAGGCCCACCAGGACTGTCTTATGGGGGATATGGTGACATACTTATATTCACAACTTTTCTAGTCTTAATGGTTCCTTAACTTTGCTTGGCTTTTTCCTTCTGTGGCCAGTGACAGAGAGAAATCTCCACTGGGATTTCCACAGGTGGGTTCCCGCCATCCATCATCTTCACTCAACTCCAACTGGAAGCATCTGCATGAAACCCAGCAGGCTTATCACATGGCCTGTGGCCTGCCCTGAGGAGCCAGGGACCAAGAGCCAGAGAGACGTGAACCAACACAAATGACCAAATAGATGATTCCACAGGGAAGGATGTGTGGGCAAGTGGTACTGTGTGTGTGCATATATGTGTGCACGCATCGTAGGAGACAGAAGGAGAGGTGCCGGACTTCTCATTTGAGTCCCATGGCTACTTTTAGCATACTCACAACCCTACCAGCTACAAACAGTGTCCTGTTTGGAAAGTAAACATGCCACAGCAATCCTGGCACCTCTGTGGAGTGGCTTGGATGCCCATGTGCACCACCTACGGTGCTACCTGAGTGATGAATGTCTCTGGGGTATGACTGTCAGCTGAGCGTGTCTATTGGGAAATGGGCCCCTCCCAATAGGAATCTAATAAAAGGTTCCCTGGCTAGATATTGCTCAGTCCACTGCCTAGCAGGTGGCCTGTTGCAGTTGGAGAACTGAGTGAGTCTTCCATTGGAGTCAGGGTTTGGTAAGTCTCCAAGTGGGCCCTGGGGGAGGTTGGGAAGAGTTGAAGACAGAAGGGAAGAGAAGGCAGAACATAGCCAGCAGGTGGGTATGGAAGGAGAGCCCTGGAAAGCACCTTAAATTTCAAGTGAGCCAACTTCTCATCATACTAATGAGGACATGAAGGCCAGACACGGGGTAACTTTTGCAAGGTTACGCAGAAAGTCTGTGGAAGAGCTGCGACTAGAACTCAGGTCTCTTGGCTCTCTGGAGAGGGATATTTCCATTCTTTGCACAACTCTCCTTTTCCCAATGGTCATGGGGGATGAGAGGCTTAGGCAAGAAAGAATGGCCAGGACATGCTTCTGGCATTTGTGGATTGTTTAGACCCAGCAGGCAGGGACACGTGCAATTTGGGTACTTGTTAACTGATGGGGTGTTTATACAATGCTGGTAGCTAGGAGAATATCACTTGAAGGTCTGTGGCCAAAGTTAAACGGAGGAGAGGAAAAGAGCCAAGAGAAGATTTTGGACTGGATCTTACAGAGATATTGCCACAATATCCTCTTTATTTTCCACTGCGGAGAACTTGGGTGGTCCTTATTCTAATCAGAGGAAATGGAAAACCATTAATTATTTGCATAGACAGTTTCCGGCTCTATGCATTTTTAATTCACTGAAAACATCCGTTTGGGGGTTCTTTCTTTGCTTTCCCTCTTTCTTGGTGCTTTTTTCCCCTTGCACCATGCCAGGCTGAGTTGTTCACTAAGCCAAATCTCTAAAGCCCTGAGTTCCACTGTCGGAAAGAAAAGGTCTGCTCGCCTTTGAAAGACTGCCTTTCTTCCAGGTGCGCCGTGCATCCCGCGATGTCCTCCCAACAGTGCGCCTCTTCCGCCAAAGGCTTCTCCAAGGGGTCTTCGCAGGGCCCCGCCCCGACGCCCGCCCCGGCGCCCGCCGCCTCCTCCTCCTGCTGCGGCGGCGGCTGCTGCGGCTCCAGCTCGGGCGGCGGCTGCTGCGGAGACTCAGGCTGCTGCGGAGACTCGGGCTGCTGCGGCTCCAGCTCGGGCGGCGGCTGCTGCGGAGACTCAGGCTGCTGCGGAGACTCGGGCTGCTGCGGCTCCAGCTCGGGCGGCGGCTGCTGCGGAGACTCAGGCTGCTGCGGAGACTCGGGCTGCTGCGGCTCCAGCTCGGGCGGCGGCTGCTGCGGAGACTCAGGCTGCTGCGGAGACTCGGGCTGCTGCGGCTCCAGCTCGGGCGGCGGCTGCTGCGGAGACTCAGGCTGCTGCGGAGACTCGGGCTGCTGCGGCTCCAGCTCGGGCGGCGGCTGCTGCGGAGACTCAGGCTGCTGCGGAGACTCGGGCTGCTGCGGCTCCAGCTCCACCAGCTGCTGCTGCTTTCCAAGGAGGCGCCGCCGGCAGCGAAGTCGTGGCTGCTGCTGCTGTGGGGGCGGCAGCCAGAGGTCCCAGAGCTCCTGCAACAACCAGAGCTCGGGCTGCTGCTCCGGCGGCTGCTGAGCCTGCGCCCCGAAAGTTGCGCTAGAGCGACCCTCCGAGCCCAGGCCGGCCCGCCCCGCCTGCTGCTCCTGCACCCCGCCGCCCCTCCCGTAGTAATAATGACTCCCATGCGGGGCTGGGCCTCGGAGTTTGCCCCCATAAAGCTAATTGCACTTTGATGTTCAGAAACCCACTTTGTTCTCGGCCCCCAAAAACTCCCGGAACCCCGACATGATTTTCCTCCCCGAGGATCTGAGAACCATGGATGGGACACTGGACCCTACCGTTTGCAGGGGCTTCATACAGCAAGTGCCTTCTGATTTGAATGTCCTTTGAAGACGTCATAATAAAGCTTCTACCTCCTGAGAACACTTTTCCTATTTGTTCCTTCATTCGTGTATTTATTAATCTCGTTCTATTACCTCATCCACTACCTCTCATTCAGCTCTTGTAGAAAGGCTTGCAATGTCTGTGAAAGGTAGAACACTACAATTCATGCCTTTCTAGTAGTTAATTATGATAGCAGCAATCACATATTGATTGTTCTAACTCTACTAAGGACTTTACCAGCTAAGAATCATCTAAAACTCATAATGACTCGCTGAGGTGGGTGTTATACCCATTTTACAGAAGAGAAACTGAGGTTAAGCAACTTGCTCAAAGTCACTCAGCCAGTGCATGACAGCGTGGCTGGACGTGTGATTCCGGGTATTATGCTCCTCCCTGCTCTGCTTGGCACCCCCCACAAGCCTTCTGGATCCTTACTGCTGAGATGCTCACTGGCCTGTGCATGAGGTCCAGGCAGCTGTGTGGCAAAGGTTTGGACTGGCAACTCTTGGGGGCTTTGGAATCAGGCCAGCTGAGTGTCCCCCCCCCCCCATGGAGGATCATTGACCCCTACTTTACTTGCTGGGTGAGGAAGCTTTTCTCAAGCTGAGCCTTCTAGGAGACTGGGAACTGCCCCCTCAGGTCTCAGTGGTTCAGCTGAGGCATGACCTGGAACCATGGTTTCCAGGACTCTGCAGGTGTGACATGCTGTGCTCAGAAACGGGGAATCTCATTCTTGAGAGGTGGTGGTTGTGGCGGCAGTGGTGGGGTCATCCCAAATATGTCAGAAATCCAGCCCTGTGGGCACAGATTTTACCTACTCATTTCAGGCAAGAGGAAAAGGGTAGAACAGCGTCCTCTGCGTGGTGTCTGCTGGGTTCAAAAGGGACGAGATAATAATAGTGATCATAATAGTGACAATAGCTACTATTTATTGGGCTCTAACTTTGTTTCAGGCACAAGGTGAGGCACTTTACATATATTATCTCACTTAATCCTCACCATAATCTCAAAATAAAGACATTAATTTCCCCATTTTTTGTATGTGAAGAAACTGGAGGTCAAGAGTTCCAGTGACTTGGCCAAAGTCACACAGCTAGTGGATGCTTAAGGCCCATGGATGGCGAGGGAGGGCGATGTGATTTGAACTGGGGTCTGTCTGACTCCAAAGTTCATGCTGTCACCCTCAAAGTGTCATGCTCTACTGCCTTAGAAGTCACCACCACCCAGGGGAGGGGACACTCCAGCCTCTGTGGACACACCCAGCCTCTTAGAAAATTACAGTTTGGCTTCCTGACTGCTGCTCCATCAGTGACCCAGTGACTGGCGATCTATGTCATGGCACCCACCCAGCAGCCGGCTACCAAAGGCATGTGCTCAGAGGTGAGGTCAGAAATGCCCATTGATTCATCCAGCATGTTTGATGCTGAGGACAAATGACCCCCTGTCAGGGAGGCTCTGAGAGGCAGTCCTGCTCTGCGTGGGAGCAGCCCTCACTTCCATCTCTGAGATTCTGTGATTCCCAGTGGGAAGTAATTTGTGGCAACTGTTTACAAACAGATGATGTCATCCATGGACCTTCCTCCCCCACACTAGGGATGTGTGTTGAAGCAACAAGCCCTGGCCTTGGTGCACAGTGAGGTAGAAGGGAGGACTGCCTGACTCAGTAGAGACAGACCGGAGAGCCAGTCTGAGGGTAAGGGCCAACCCTTCAGCGGGAAGCTGAGCCCTGAGTTTTGGAAAAGAAAGGTGGTGACTCACTGAGAGACATGTGAATCTGAACGGGAGCACATAACCTTGTACACGAGGCACGTTGATCCACCGTCAGTCACATGGCTGACTATGAAGATGGTGCCACCACCAGACACACGTATCACTGAAACCGATGGGCTCCACAGGTGGACTTTAATAGAGACATTTGGGCATTCTAAACATAGCTTTATTACAGAAGCCTACAAAGCTACCTTGGATGGTCTGGAGCTCTTTGCTCATGGCCCTGCAGCCTTTTCTGATTTCCGGCAGCAGGCAAAGCCAGATTTGTGGCCCAAGAATTCCCTCTGAGGTGGCAGCAGTCACCCCCTGGCATGGCGGGCCTGTGGGAACTTTGGCAACGTGAGTTCCTAATCAAATGTACTTGTCACCCAGTACATTGTGACAGGCACAATCAGGTTTCTTATTATCTTTGGAATAAATGAACAGTATCGCTGAATGTATTTTATTCAAGGAGGCTCTCGTTTCAGCTTAAATTATGTTATTATAATGGCGATAATAACTGGTATTTTACATATCCCTTAGGTGTTTATGAGATATTTCCACACATATTATCTCCTTCATAATTCTGTAAGGTAAGTATTATGCTCTCTGTTTAACAGATCAGGAAAGGCTCCTAGAGCTTAAATAACCTACCCGACGTTATCTAGTTGACGCATGGCAGTCTGTCTGGATCAGGCCTTCTAATGCCTTCTAAGAGAGCCAAGAGTCACCTCTTCCTAATGTGCATTGAGATAACAGAGTAATTATGAATTATTAAGGGACTTTTATTTATTATTTAGGGACACCTAATTAATTATTTAGGGACAGTTCTGTATCCATCATTGCATTCCTAGCATCTAGCATCATGGCAGGCACATATTAGGGGTGAGTAAATAAATAAATATTTATTAGTGCATCATGCGTAAAGTACTGTGCTAAAGAATCCTAGGGAGATGCACAAAAGTATTTCTTGACTTCAAGAAGTTTGTAATCTCAGGAAATATATGTGGTAAATAATCATACAAGGTATGAATGGTAACTCAGATTCAAAATACAGGAAACGTCACAAGCAGAACATGGCATAGGTGATTGCTACCAGGATCCAACTGAATTTAGATGAGGAGTTGTTACATGACTTTGAATGAGGGCAAGCTACTGTGAACTGGCTTATTCACAAGACTATATGGAAAGAAAGTTCTGGGCACGGTCTGAAGAATGGAAACACATTGGAGAAGCAGAGATTCATTTATCTATGTATTCAGTCAACTCTGTCAGACACTGTCTATGGTGCTAGGACAGAGCGAGGAATGAGACCAAGACCCTGCTGACATGCAGCTCACTTTCTGGGGTGAAGGCATACAAAACAGTGAGCAAAAAAGCCAGGTTATTTTACATGGTAAAAAGAGTTGTGATGAGAAGAAGACAGGGGTCTAACCATTAATGAGGTCTAAGGGGATTTTAGATGGAGGGCCAGGGAAGGCCTCTCTGTAGCATGCTATCTGGGCAGAAAAGGTGGAAACCATCGCACAGAGCAGGAAAGCATATGGTTATGGGGTTCCTATATACCTCACTGGCAGCCTGAGGCTACAGGTGTTTAAGGGGTGCTTCCAGTTATTTGGCTCCACCGGAGTCTTCACTACCGGAAAAGTAGCTTGGAATTCCAGCTGCATAGCATACAGATTTGCTAGTGAGATTGATCATATACAAGGGGTCTTCAAAAAGTTCATGGGAAATGAGTATTATGAAAAACTATGCACAGATTCCAAATTTTTTGTTCCAAAATAAACTTGCACTGATTTGTTATGACGTGTCTGAAGAGTATCTAGTTTGAGACACTAAGAACGATAAGACATCAGCCTGAAAAGAGCCCCTATCAGAGCAACGTGAATACTGCTAAAATTGAAGCAAGAACAAACATCAAATTTATGATGAAGCTTGAGTGGAAGAATGGTGAAATCACTGAAACTTTATGAAAAGTTTATGGGGGCAATGCCTCAAAAAAATAATCAGTTTACAAATGCATAACTCATTTTAAGAAGGGCTGAGACAATGTTGAAGATGAAGCCCACAGCATCAGACCATCTACATCAATTTGCAAGGAAAAAGTTAAGCTTGTTCATGATTAGTAGTAGAAACAATAGCCAACACCGTAGGCATCTCAATTGGTTCAGCTTACACAATTCTGACTGAAAAATTGAAGTTGAGCCAACTTTCTGCTTGATGGGTGCCAAAACTGTTATGCCTAGATCAGCTTCAGACGAAATCAGATTTCAATAGAAATTTTAAACAAGTGGGATCGCCGTAGGCATCTCAATTGGTTCAGCTTACACAATTCTGACTGAAAAATTGAAGTTGAGCCAAGTTTCTGCTTGATGGGTGCCAAAACTGTTATGCCTAGATCAGCTTCAGACGAGATCAGATTTCAATAGAAATTTTAAACAAGTGGGATCAAGATCCTGAAGTATTTATTCAGAGAATTGTAACAGGAGATGAAACACAGCTTTAACAGTACAATTCTGAAGACAAAACACAATCAAAACCATGGCTACCAAAACGTGGAAGTGGTCCAGTCAAGAGCAAAGGTCATGGCAATGGTTTTTTTAGGGTGTTCAGGCATTTTGCTTGTTGACGTTGTGGAGGGCCAAACAATGATAACATCTGCATATTATGAGAGTGTTTGCAGAAAGTTAGCCAAAGACTTATCAGAAGAATGGCCGAGAAAGCTTTACTGAAGAGTCCTTGTTCACCACAACAATGCTTCTGCTCGTTCCTCTCATCAAACGAAGGCAACTTTGTGAGAGAATGCCACTAGGAGCAGGTGCAATGGCCCAGGCTTGAAATAAAAATCTGAACCTGGCACCTGGCAGTGGGTAAGGAAAGGAAATGACAGATGTGAAAAACATTTGTTCAGAAGGAAGAAGAATAGATAGAACCGGGTGATGCATGGGGGCTGAGGAAGAGGAAGCAACTGGAGTGTCTCTGAGGCTTTGTGCCTGGTGACTGGGGAATGAGGATGCCATTGACGAAAAGAGAGAAGTCAGGAGAAAGAACTGGTGTGGGGAGCAGGAGGGTAAGTTAGGTCCAAGACATGATGGGTCTGAGGTGCTGGCTGAACATGACCATGAGGCAGTGCTGTGCAGCTGGAGCGTCAGGCACAGAATCCCTGAAAACTAAGGTGAATGGTAATTAAGCCATGGGGAGGTGGGAGTCAAATTTTGGGGATGTGGTCCCATTTCTTCAGTGAAAGTTATGAGAAAACAGACCTGGTTTGTCATGTTCATTGCAGTAACCTATGTTTGAAGAACGGAGACTGAGACAGTGAAGGAATCCGTGATCCGTGTGGAACGAATGCAGGGCAAGACGCAGGCCGAGAGTTGAGTCGAGGGGCAAACTGAGCAGGGAGAAGGAAGTTGAGTTCCATGGGAAGAGGACAAAGATGACAAAGTCAGAGAGATCACGCAGAGATTTGGCCTCGACAATTCATAAGGCCACTTTCAAGTCTTAGGTCCCAGAAATCCAGGCACAGGAGAAGGAGGACAGGGCAAGACTGCAGAAACTAAAAGATGTCATCCAACCAGGCCAGTCACACAGGATCTTCCTTCTCAGCACATGATCCATCTTGGCATCTTGAAGTCATTGGACAGTTATAATAGGAAATGCCATCTGGAAGGATAGCAGTCTTACCTTAACTATGTGAACAGGTTGAACAGGAAAACTGGCATTCATAGTGAGTAAGGAAAACACCCTCTCTTTTGTGGATGGTGCTGCCACAGATCAGATGGATTTGGCCCTGATTAATTCAAAATATATCACCTTGCCTCAGAATGAGTGCCAGTTGACCCTAGAAAAGCAAGTGTTTCCTCTTGTGTTATAAATATTGCATCAGGGCAGGACTGATGGCTTCTAATCCATCTCATTTAATGATGTATCTCATTCTTAAGAATTCATTAGTTCTATTGCCAATAATGTGACTATACACGTTTGGAAATTTCATCTGCAGGGTTCAAAGGCTATTTTTCTACCCATATGAAATGTGATTACATATAAATGAAAGCCAGGAATTAATTTTTTCCCTGTATCCCACCCCCAAAATGATTTTCTGTTCATTCAGTGCTGAAATCTTTCATTCATTAAAAATTTATTCAGCACTTACTGTATTCTTGGCACTTTCTGACACAAACAAGGAACTCTTGTCTAGTTTAGTGTGAAAGAGAATTAGATGTCATCATTCAGCATAATATGATAAATGCTTGAGGTCAGCACCACAGAGAGGCGACGACTCATTCAGCTGTGGGGTTCAAATAGTATTGTTTGAACTTAGTCCTGAAGAATGTGTAGGATTCGGTCAGGCTAAGAAAATAGAAAAAATATTAATTTAATTTACTTTAATTTAAAAGTAAACAAGTGCAAAGGCCATAGAGATGAACATACATTTTGCAGCAAATGATTTTGCATGGCTGGAGCTCAAGAAAGCCAGGGCAGGTGAGATTACATAGCTGGTCAGGGAAGAGATAGGGCAGGGCCTTGCACAACTTCCTAAAGCTGGAACTTTATCCTGGGGGCATGGTGGGCCATGGCATTTTGGGGGTTTCAATCATACTAAAGTTATATTAGTTTTAAAAATGGGGCACTAACTTCATCTCTAGCTACATGCTCACTTTTCTTTTCCTAGTGTCTTCCCCAAATTTCAGAGTGCCATTCAGAGTTTATCTTTTACTTAAATCTTCCTTTAACCCCCTTGAATAATGCTTGTCCCACCAACCATTCTGCTGGATCGTCTCACTCTAGTCACCATATCGTCTCTGAAACTCTACATCCAAAGGTCTTTCTGCAGTCCCAGTATCCTGGCCCTCTGTCAAGCGTTGCTCACTGTTAATCAACCTCTGCCCCTCCACTCTGGACACTGTGCTTCTCTCAGTGTTTTCTAGTTCATTGGACTTTTTTTCTTTTCTTCTGTACAAATCTCTCTTTTAGTAACACTTTTAAATTTGTGCATTATACCTAAGGTTTAACCCATAGCTGTCTAACTTTTTCTACAGAGAAATCTCACTCATTCATTCACTCGTTCATTCATTCATTCACTGATTCATTCCCTCATTCCTTGAACTTTTATTGAGGACCTAATATGTGCTAGGCTCTTGATTAGGATTTCAGGTAGAAAGATGCCATCTAGGCAGTTCCTTTATGTGGCTGTCTTCAAAACCTGTGTATGGCATTTTCTGCAAATTACAGGTCAAAAATCTCTGACTCTCACAGAATAGCTTCATTTGGATATCTCAGACACATCTCATACTAAACGTAACTACCAATCAAATTAGTTGGCTTTTTTTTCCCTTCAAATTTCTCTCCTTCAGAGCATGGAGGCACTGTTACCGTCTACAATGAAAACTGTGGTGAAATCTTTGACTCTTTCCTTTCTGTTGCTTTTGTATCTAACCAGTTACCAAGCTGAATTGCTTTTTCCTTCCCAGTAGTTCTCTCTTTTGCTCTTTTCTTTCTTTTTACAGAAAGAAAATGAGCAGGGCATTTGGAAGTAAAGGATTCAGGCAAGGTGGGGGCTAGAGTTGGAAATCGTAGTCCATGACCACATATGTGGGAACGAGCTAGCTGTCGGAAGGTCAGAGCTCTGTACCACGTATGAGGGACCACACTTTCCACTTTACATGTCTCTGGCACAGCATAACACCTGAGAGCACTTCGACTGATTATCTTCTTCTTGACTTACATTTTATTGTCCAATAGTGTAGTTTCACCTTAGCATCTTCAAATTAGCCATCTGTACTTCCACTATTTTACATTGTCGGTGCTTATTTATTTTCATCCACATTTTCATATCTTTCCCCATCCCCCTTACCACTGCCTACTTCAGATCATTCTTTTTTTCTGGATTCAGTTTCTTTCTTCCTGAAGTAAATACATTACTAGCTCTTTTAGCTATTGTATGTTAGTGGTAAGATCAATCTTCATCTAAAAATATTTTAATCTGGCCTTCACCCTCAAATAATAGATATAGATATAGAATTTGATATATCTATATCAAATTCTTGATATAGAATTTCGGGTTGGCAAATATTGTTCTAAATCACTTTGGAGATATTATTCCAGCATTTTATGACACTAATGGTTGAGAAGGGTGCTATCAGCCTAATTTTCTTTTTTGGAAGTCTGTTTCATCTTCTGGTGCTTTTTATAAATTTCCCTTGAGATTTGTATTTCTGAGGATTTATGACTTTCATTTATCCTTAAAAATTTAGAGCCATTATGTCTTCAATATTATCCCTTAGTCATTCTTTCTTATATTTTCTTCTGGAACTCTCATTAGATGNAAGGGTGCTATCAGCCTAATTTTCTTTTTTGGAAGTCTGTTTCATCTTCTGGTGCTTTTTACAAATTTCCCTTGAGATTTGTATTTCTGAGGATTTATGACTTTCATTTATCCTTAAAAATTTAGAGCCATTATGTCTTCAATATTATCCCTTAGTCATTCTTTCTTATATTTTCTTCTGGAACTCTCATTAGATGCTTGTAAGACTTTTGTATTCTCTATTCCAGAAATTACTACATTCTAAATTATTTCCACATACTCTCAGTTTATGATTTTTCTTTTCAGCTCTTTTAAACATACTGTTTGCCACTTAACTGTTAATTTACTCCAATATCTATATCGCTTTACTTCCACATTAAAAAAAGTCCTAATTTTTAGTTGGGCCCATGGCTACCCAGAATAAATATTCCAGGCTACCTTGCAGCTAAGTATGGCCATGTGACTCAGTTCTCGGCAATAAGATGCTAGTGGAAGTATCGCCAAGATATACCTCTTAAAGGACAGACCAGCACTCTCTGCCAATTTTCCTATTCATCCCTTTTTTCCTCTCCCTGTTTGGAACGTGTATGGATGGCTGGAACTGCATATTGAGCCAAAAGAACAATTGTCATCTGCCAGGAGTTGAAACAGAAAGGTAGAAGAAGAATCAGTTCCAGATGGCTGTTGAGCCTTCATGCCAGTGCTGGGTGGCAGAGATCTAGAATTTTATGTGAGAAACAAAACTAATTTTATGAGAGAAACTTCTAACTATTAATTCACTGTGTTTTTGTCTTTTATTTCTAGCTAAATATTATCTTAACTTACTCCATTCACTGATTTTCCAATACCTATGAATATATTTTTAATTTCTTATAGTTCTATTTTTCATAATGTCATGTATTTTCTTATGTTTTAAATTCTTATTTATTGTTTTTAATAATTTTAAACATACTTTAAAAAAAGACTTGATTTTTTTAGAACAGTTTTAGGTTCACAGAAAAATGGAGAGGACGTCACAGACATTTCCTGTATATGCTCTGCCCCCACATAAACATAGCCTCCCCTATTATGAACATCCCCCCTGAGAGAGGTGCATTTGTTAAAATTGATGAACCTACAGTGGACACATCATAATCATCCAAAGTCTATTATTTATTTTTATAATATTTATCTGGTATTTCCATAATCTGAAATTTCTTGGTAGTCTAACCCTACTATTTATAGTGCTTATTGACTCTCACTGAAGATGAACTCATAATTCAAAATTATAAAACATACAAAAAAAATCCACCTGAGTTCATCTTCAGTGAGACTTTATTTGTGGACATCCTCTGGGGCTTATGTTGAAGACAAGTCCATCCAGATTTATTTTGGGTTTTTTTCTGCCAGGTATTTCAGGTAACATCACCTGCCTGAGACCCATTTATATGGACTTTATTTGTGGACATCCTCTGGGGCTTATGTTGAAGACAAGTCCATCCAGATTTATTTTTGGGTTTTTTTCTGCCAGGTATTTCAGGTAACATCACCTGCCTGAGACCCATTTATACATTAATTGCCTAGCTTGGGCATTCTTGGACCACATGTGTAGTATACTTTGGAAAGACTGGCGAACAGATATGAGACACATGTCCGTTTCATTTATAACCGCATATCCATGGTTATAAATGTTAAGGGCTTATTCTCTCCACTCCCCATGAGCCCAAGCTAAGGCAGAAAGCTTCTTTGTGTCTTGCAGTATCCTTTCTCTAGATCACCCTTTTCAGCAAGGATGTCACCTTTATTGCTCCCAACCCCGTCTCTTCATGACTTAAGATCTCAAATCCCTAGAAAATGACACTCTCCACCCTCAGGTAGCTGCCACATCAACTTATGGGTTTTCTATTTTGTTTTTTAATTCTCCTTTCAGTCATGGAACTTGAGAATTTTTCTTACTTTCTTGCAAGCTTAGACATGCATTAAAATATATTTACTAAATATTATATAACTCTTTAGATGGTTATGGCATGAAAGTTGTAATGTTTTCTAATAAGCAATACTGCAAGAACCTGTAGTTCTTTGAAAGTTCCAGATCTTCTCATCTGTGCTAAAAAAACCAAGGGAAAGAATTTCTACTCTTCTTAGGGGCAAGTATGCCCTAGGGACTGCTGTGGAGGCACCAGTGGTACTTGACGTGAGGGAGCAGATTCCCGATTCTCATTCCATTGCTAAACATGGCAAATCTCTTATACAACTACTAGACTCTAAGCTTCTTGAGGACAGTGGTCGTGTATTATACATCTTGATGTTTCTCTGCCTTCTCAGCACTATGGTTTGTATATAGACATTGCTCAACAGAACTGTTGATGGATTGTTGACAGCACAAAGTATATAATTTAATCCTTGCTTTGTCTTTGTACTCATCAGAAAATTACATCAAGGTGTGGTGCATTTGAGTATAAAGTAGCACATGATCCCTGCACTCCACCCAGTCGAGAAACATATGAAAAATGCCTGGGCTCATTTTTGACATTATTTCCATTCTGTAACTGATTTACAATCAATAATAAAGTAGAAATGATTACTATATTACTGTTTAGTTCAAAATATGTTTTAAAAACTTTTTAGGGATATATAGTCTAAAATTTACAGCATCTTTATAATTTGAAGGGGTTATTAGAGAGCATGTAGTGGGTCACTCATTCAATGCAAAAAACATCCTATAGTAACCTGGTTAATGCTGAACACATCAAGAGACAGATTTAGCTCACTGCCTCACATGATAGTTTATTTCATTTTGAAAAATTTAATTAAAAACTTTTGCATTAACTTTTTGATATCATTTTGTCTTATTACTAAATAATTGTTTTCATTGTAGAAAGTACAAGTATAAATAAATGAAAGATAAAACAGCTCACAACTCTATCATCCACAGATAGTCATTTTTATACCTGATTGTGTATTCCTCCAGATTTTTAACTATGCAAACTTTTTTATTTCAGTAAAATTGTATTCAGGCTGTGAATGCTATTTTTTTCATCTGAACTTTTCTCTCAATAATGTGTTATAGCATCTTTTCATGACAGTAAACATTTATCCATAGCATACTGATCATGCATGACTAGTTTCCCATTTTATGAATAGTCCAACATTTATTTAGCCAACTCCTATTGTTGGGTATTGTTTTGCCTCCATTTCTTTACTATAATTAAATATGCTGTGATGCACATCATTTATTCATTCAACAAATATTTATTAGGCACCTGAACTCTGCCTGCACTATGCTAGGTGCTGAAGATTCAGATTGGGAGACAAAGTCCTAGACCTAAATGTTAACTTGTGGTGTGGGAGATGGAGATGGAAAATAAAAAAATAATCAGACCACATACAAGATAATCATAAATGGTGATAATTACTCTGAAGAAAATGAAACAGGGTTGGGCCGGCCCGGTGGCGCACTGGATAAGTGCGCCGCTTGGGAAGCGCGGCGGCGCTCCCACCCGAGGGTTCGGATCCCACATACAGACCGGTTCCCGCTCACTGGCTGAGCGAGGCGTGGGAGTGACGCCGAGGGTTGCGGTCCCTTTGCCGGTCCCCGGTCTGGTACGGGGGCGACATTGAGGGTTGCGATCTGTTGCCGGACACGGAAAAAGACAAAAGACAAAAAAATAATAATAATAATAAAAAAAAAGAAAATGAAACAGGGTAACAAGATAGAAAGAAAGTGATGAGGCTGAGTCTGTAATTTAGTCAGGGGAGATACGTTGTGTCGCATTAGACGTAGGATAAACAGGTAGAAGTGGAATTGTTGCATTTTGTACTAAGCTATCTTCCCACCGTGTGCAGAGGGCCTGTTTCTTGTCATGCTTACCCATGCTGGTTCCCTCTCTTGAGCATTATTCCTACTCTTTGGCCTTAGTACTGCTCTCTGGATTAACTCAGAATCATTTTCTATTTGCCTCACAATGATATTGTCCCTCACGTGTATAGAGCTTCACACTTTACAAAGAAGTTTCTAAGGCTAAGCTAATGAATTAGTTATTTTGCTTTGTTTTTATTTTTATATTACAATTCTCAAGTCTGCACTGAAAGAGAGAATAGGACAGTAGGCCCTCAATTACTCAGCACTCAGATGAAAATAAAAACCAACATTTTGCTGATATTGTTGTGTCTACCCCCTGTCCACCAACTTTTCGTTTTCTGGACTATTTTATTATTTATTTAGTTAGTTAGTTATTGGTTATGAATATTCATGAGATACAAAGCTGATTGTTACCCTTTGTGCCCATGGTGTGAGGGCCAGATTTATACTGGCAGCAAGCCCATTATCACAAATTGTATTTGTACCCTGTGTCCCCCACCCAATTATCCCCAGCCTCCCTCTCCCTCCCCTATCCCCCCAACTCCACTTTGTAGCCCAAGGAACGTTCTCTCCCTCTGCAAGTCCAATGCACTGCTGTGGTCTTTCTTTCCTTCCTTTTATCTCTCTTAGCTCCCACATATGAGTGAGGACATGTGGTATTTATCCCTCTGTGCTTTGCTTATTTCACTCAACATAAGTTTCTCCAGGCTCATCCATGTTGTTGCAAATGGGAGTATTTCATTCTTTTTTATGGCAGAGTACTATTCCATGGTGCATACATACCACAGTTTCCTTATCCAATCATCCATTGATGGACATTTAGGTTGGTTTCATGTCTTGGCTATTGTAAACAGAGCGGTGATGAACATGGGAGTGCGGGTATCCCTTCGACATCATGATTTCTGTTCTACTGAGTATATACCCAGAAGTGGGATTGCTGGATTGTATGGAAGATCTGTAGTTGTTCGAGAAACCTCCATACTGTTTTCCATAGTGGTTGTACTCACTTACAGTCCCACAAAGAGTGTAGGAGTGTTTCCTTCTTTCCACACCCTCCCCAGCATTTGTTATTCACCGTCTTTGTGATTATAGCCTTTCTGGACTATTTTAAAGCAAAACCCAATCATCACATTTCTTCCCATCCACAAATACTTGACTATGTGTCTCTAACAGGTAAAAACATTTCTCTTTTTTTCTGCATAACTTCAATGGCATTACTATTCCTAACAGAACTAGAAATACTCCTTTAATATTATGCAACACATATTTTGTTCTCACATTTTCAGTTGTCTCAAAAATGTGGATTTAGAAATGGTTTGACCTAAGGTTTGGAGATGAGGGGAGGGAGGAAAGGTGTTTGGGGAGGGACAGATCAGGTAAAGGGCATAAAGAAAAATCATGATGTGTAATAATGAATATGCTAATAATAATTATAAATAAATAAATAAAAATGAAAATTGAAAAAAAGAAAAATAAATGGTTTGAATCAGGATGCAAACAAGGTCCACACATTTGGTTGATTAGTCTCTTAAGCATCTTCTAATCCGTAGCAGCAACCTCCTCTTTCACATCATTTACTTTGTAAAGAAATAAATTATTTATCTTAAAGAATTTCTCACATTTTGAATTTGGACGATTGCTTCTTTCTGGTGTCATTTAACTTTTTTGTGATGTTTCTGTATTTCCCAGTATTTCTTGCAAACTGGTAATTAGATTTAGAAACTTAAATCAAATGTGAGTTCAGTTTTTTGTGTGACAAGCATGATGCTGTGACGTGATGCTGTGCACTTATTACAGCATAGAGAGGGCACATACCATCTGGATGTTCTACTTTCAGTGGTGAGATTGATCTATAGATCTGGGTGCTGTCAGGACCATCTAACTATCCATTTTACAGTTCCCCATAAACCTTTCCCTTAATGGTATAAACACATCTTGATAACTGTTGCTAGAGCCATTGTTTTACGAAGGGTTAATAAATGATGGCTTTCTAATTCTATCATTCACTCTTCATTTATTAATTGGAAGTGTTTTTATCAAAAAGAATTTTCCTCATCAACTATTTGGCAATCTGAAATACAGTTTATCAGTTTATATAGGAAAGAAGAAATAAGTGCTAAAATCTTTCTCTTGCCAGTTTTCAGAATAATGAGTTGGTGGTCTAGCAATTTCAAAAGACAATCTTCTTTTTTTTTTTAAGTATCATTTGTATTCATGGGTTTCTCTTTTTCTTTAATGTGCCTTGACCAATTGCAGTGATTATTTGTCACATTTTTTTATCCAGTGGGAGTACTTTAAAATTGTCTCCTGTTGTTTCAATGCAACCTCAATAGTCTACCACAGCTCCCTTGTTTTCTGGTACATTAAGATGTCCCGGGCTTATATTATACATTAACTGCCTCAGATCTAGACTCAGGTATTTATCCAAAGATCCCTGCTTTCTTTTATTGGAAAATAGTATGTAGAGACCTTACTATGGGCACTATAAATGCAAAATGCTACTAAGTTTTTATTGCTTCTAGATCCTTTCAGTGGGCTGCTAGAAAATACATTTTAAAAAAAATATATGTTCTGGATATTAATCCCTTGTCAGGTGTATAGTTTGGAACATTTTCTCCCATTCTGTAGACTGTCTTTCCACTCTGTTGACTATTTCCTTTGCTGTGCAGAAATTTTTATTTTTTATTATTAGCATATTCATTATTACAAATCATGATTTTTCTTTATACACTTTACCTGATCTATCCCTCCCCAAATCCCCACCCTCCCTCACCCCCATCTCTAGTAACCTTAGATTTGTTCTCTCCTGCTGAAAGTTCAATGAACTGCTGTGGTTTCCTCTCTCTCTCTCTCTCTTTCCCTCTCTCTCTCCCTTCCTCCCTCCCCTTCTTTCTTAGCACCCAGTTATAAGTGAGAACATGTGGTATTTCCCTTTTCTTGTCTGGCTTATTTCACTTAACATAATTTTCTCCAGACTCATCTGTTTTGCTGGGAATTCAGAACTTCATTCTGATTCTACAGCTGAGTAGTACTCCATTGTGTATATACACCACATTTTCCTTATCTGGTCATCTGTTGAAGGACACTTAGATTTGTTCATATTTTGGCTATTGTTAATAGAGCTGCGATGAACTTGGGAGGGTAGGTATCCCTTCGACCTGATGATTTCCATTCCTTTGGATATATACCCAGCAGTGGGATTGCTGGATCATATGGTTGTTCTATCTGTAGTTGTTTGAGGAACCTCCATACTGTTTTCCTTAGTGGCTGTGCAAATTTACAGGCCCAGCAACAGGGTAGAAGAATTCCCTTTTCTCCACATCCTTGCCAGCATTTGTTATTCAAGGTCTTTTTAATAATGGCCAGTCTAACTGGGGTGAGATGATAGCTCAATGTGATTTTGATTTGCATTTCTCTAATAACTAGTGATGCTGAGCATTTTTTCATGTACCTATTGGCCATTTGTATGTCTCCCTTTGAAAAATGTCTATTCATCTCATTTGCCCTTTTTAAAACTATTTTTATTTATTTTTTTTTACTGTATAGTTGTTTGAGTTCTTTGTATATTCCGGATATTAAACCCTTGTCAGACGCAAATCTTCTGCAGGTTGGGAGAAATAGTTTGCAAATATTTTCTCCCCTTTTGTAGGTTGTCTTTCCACTCTGTTGGTTGTCTCCTTTGCTCTACAGAAGCTTTTTAGTTTGATATAGTCCCTTTTGTTTATTTTTTCTTTTGTTGCTTGTACTTGGGGTCTTATTCATAAAGCCTTTGCTCAGTCCTAATTCCTGGAGTGTTTCCTCTATGTTTTCTTCTAGGAGTTTTATGGTTTCAGGTCCTATACTTAAGCCTTTAAGCCATTGTGAGTTGATTTTGGTGTATGGTGAGAGGAACAGGCCCACTTTCATTCTTCTGCATATGAATGTCCATTTTCCCCAGAACCGTTTATTAAAGAAGACATCTTTTCCCCGATGTATGTTCTTGCTGCCTTTGTCAAAGATCAGTTGACTGTAAGTTTGTGGGTCGATTTCTGGGTTTTCTATTCTGTTCCCTTGGTCCGAGTGTCTGTTTTTATGCTAGGATCATGCTGTCTGGTTATAATAGCTTTGTAGTATAATTTGAAGTTGGGTAGTGTTACGCCTCTGTCTTTATTGTTTTTTGTTTTTTTTTTCCCCTCTGAAAAGGGGAACCCTCCTACACTGTTGATGGGACTGTAAAATAGTACAGCTGTTATGGAAAATTGCTTGGAGGTTTCTCAAACACCTACAGATAGAACTACCATACAATCCAGCAATCCCATTGCTGCATATACACTCAAAGGAATGGAAATCATCATGTCGAAGGGATACCTGCACTCCCATGTGCATCACAGCTCTATTTACAATAGCCAAGATACAGAACCAGCCTAAATGTCCATTGACAGATGACTGGATTGGGAAATTGTAGTATGTATACACAATGGAATGTTACTCAGCCATAAAAAAAGAATGAAATTCTGCCATTTGCAGCAACATGGATGAGCTTGGAGAAAATTACATTAAGTGAAATACGCCAGACACAGAAAGAGAAATACCATATGTTTTCGCTCATAAGTGGGTGCTAAGGAAGAAGGAAATAAAGAAGAGAGAGAGACAGAGAGAGAGAGAGAGAGAGAGAAAGAAAAAGAAAGAGAAAGAAAGAAAAGACCACAATAATATGCTGGTTTTTCAGAAGGAGAGAACAAATCTATGGTTACTAGAGGTGGGGGGTGGGGAGGGAGATGGGGGTGGGGAGAGACTGGGTAAGGGACATAAAGAATAGCTATGATTTATAATAATGAACATCATAATTATATTGATTTGATCAACACGTTGTACACAGGTGATGGTAGTCAATGTTCCACTTCAAAAATTATGTATAATCAATCATGCTTCAAGTAAAAATAAAAATAAACAAATAAATAAAATACTTTTTTAAAGGAAGAAATCATGAATTAATAATGATATTTCCAATTAAAATTTAAAATTTCAGGATATATACTTAATTTCTCTGATTCTATACTTGTATCTTTTTTCTCTTACACTGAATATTTTGGTCTTTTTTGTTGTATCCTACAACAAAGCTATGTTATTTTCCAAATGATAATGCCAAGGTTATTATTATCAGTAGGACCATTTAATACTATTGAAGTTTTCTTCACTACTCATTTCGTCTTTGAACAGAGATGTAGACTTGAAACACTGTTTTAAAGTTACTTGAAGTAATTCTTTTCTCATTAATTTGTTCTCATGGTTTAGAGATTTTTATTTAATAATTTTGTTTTTAATCATGTAAAAACATTTACATTAATCCAAAATCAAAGCTAGGAAGCAAGATCCATTTAACAAAGTCTAGCTTTCATCCTGGTCTTCCTCCTCCTCTCTGCTCCATAAGTAATTATTTTCATTAGTTTTTATGGTTAGCCCCCAGTTTCTTTAAGGTATTATTACCTAATCTTATTTTCAACACTTCTGTGTAGGCAGGAGAGCATTGTGATTGCCTCCGTTGTGGAGGCAGCAGCACTGCCCTGGTCCAACCCGGGCTACCCGAGTCCAAGCCCTGCTGTCCTCCCCTGCCCCACACTGCCCTCCACTGACGCGTCGGGGAACTTCAAGGGAGGCCGACCTCAGCTCTTCCTTAGGTTGCATTAAATATTAAGCAGACTTCTGGCTTCAGTGGTTATTCCTCCTGCTCCAGAATTATGTAAAATAAGCATACCGCCTGTTTTTGGACTCCAGGCAGTGCTTGGTGTCTAGGCAAAAATGCGCGAGTAAGCTCACACGTGTGTTGTTGGGGAAACAAATTATCCCCCAATGCTGTCATTTTCTGTTCACACCTACTAAGGCATGACCCCGGGAATCTCTCGGGAGGCAACTGCGGGGACAATTTACAAGAGTCAAGTAGTTTTGAAACTAATCAGGATGACGGTTCCGGAAGCAACCGTAGTTTCCCGAAGTCTCAATTGTAGTTTGGGTTTATTAACAATAAAAACCAGTGAAATGTTGTACGAGTTTTAAATGACCATAAGTTTGCATTTTTTTCCCTTTCTAATTCAATTTAAATTGTTTTTGACAACCAGGAAGAACATCGGGACTACAACTTCCCTAAATAAAATCCCTAGCTGGGCGAGTGCACAAGTAAGAGAGAATGAAAATCGTCCGCTATTGTTTGTCACCAGAGGGTTTCTTCAGGTCCCCTCCACTGCCCGGGGTCGCGCAGGCAGACCTGGGGGCGGCCACGTTCTTCTGGGGCGAGCGTCAACCCGCCCAGCCCCTCCCCTGCTTCGATCCGCTCCCTGAGACACCAGGAGGCAAAGCAAGACCTCCTTCTCCTTCCCCTTCCCCTTCCTCCTCCTCCTCCCCTCCCCCTTCCTCCCCTCCCCCTTCCTCC
>NW_007730889.1:50536-58002 GCF_000696425.1 Galeopterus variegatus | reverse complement strand
CTCCTCCCCCTCCTCCCCCTCCTCCTCCTTCTTCTATACTAAAGGCCCTGAAGCAGGCTCAGAATAGAGCCAGAAAGTGAGGTCGTGGCTTTCCCACATCGCTTCTTTGCTTAGCGAAGAACCAAGGATACTTCCCTAACGTTTGGGTTTTTGTTGGTTGGAGATAAGGTTTCAAAAGCAGAGCGTGTCAGGGTCATAGCGAGGTCACATGCATACAACAGAATTACGTTACTTTTTAAAAAACAATAAGAAACGTGGCAAAATGTCAGTAGAAGGCGGTGAAAGCCGCGCTGCAAGCAGGATTGGAGCTTCGAGGCGAGGGCCGGCGGGGCGGCCTTCACTTGCTGCCCGCGGAGCAGGCCCATCCCGGGGAGCCGCGGCGGGTCTGGGGGCCCCGCTCCTCCTCCCAGGGAGGGGACAGGACTGGGGGGCTGCGCGCCGAGCGGCCGTCCTCGCCCTCTTTTCTCCTGGTGCAGGGGCTGTCCTTTCCCGCGCAGCAGTGGTCAGGGGAGGCGACCGGGGTGACCAGAGAAGAGCAGGGACGCCTGTGTCTACCGTGATCCAGCCAGAGCGGCAGGGCTTGTCCGTCGCTGAAGCTTTCTTTCGGCTGTTTCTTCCTCGGAACAGGCAGAATTGGGACCACTAATTCTTAGGAATCTCACCCTGCCTAATTAATTTCTTTTCAAAATGAAGTTAAAATTATTTTCTAATAATTAAAGTCATACACATTCGCTAGTTTTTTTTTAAACGACAGAAACATGAAAAAAATATGTGTATGCTCACTCGAGACCACACTGTACATTCTGTGTATGCTGCTTTCCCGCGTTTTGTCCTGAGAATTTGTCCATCTTTAAAAGTGGTCGTCACGACAAAAAAATAAATAAAAAAAAAATAAAAGTGGTCGTCACGACTGCGCATTGTTTCCCCCATTTTATGGCTGCACCGCATTTTAGTTGATGATTCCCTTATCGTTGGACGTGGGAGCGGGTTCCACTTCGTTGTGCCTCTAAAGAATGGCACCTGCGCATTGTTTCCCCCATTTTATGGCTGCACCGCATTTTAGTTGACGATTCCCTTATCGTTGGACGTGGGAGCGGGTTCCACTTCGTTGTGCCTCTAAAGAATGGCACACACATTTTTAAAGAAAAAATAATCACTTATGATTGATCTGGGAGCGTTTCTCTAGAAATAGCTACTACTCCATCAAACCAAATGACGTTTGAAGGTTTCTGGACACACCGTTGGGTTGGTCACTCCCACTGCTGTGCGTGTGCTCATGTCCTCACACCTCAAGCTCCCAGAAGCTGGTAGTTACAAAAAGAGCCAATGCAATAGGGGGTATTTGTTGTCGTTGTTTATTAAATAAGTTAAGCCTATTTTTCGTGTTCATTGGCCATTTACAGGTCTTTTGTGAATTGTCTTTGTTCTCTATCAATTTTTCAAATTTTGGGGACATAATTTTTTATTCCTTAATATGTTAGGACTTTTTGCATTTATGTTATATGGGAATTATGTAGCACTAATAATATGTAATAATATTAATATTGTTGAATATATGCTACGATATAAAACATATGTATACGTATATATGCTTTACCCTGTTTGTCTGTTTCCTTATAAAACTTTGTTAGAGTAACTTTTGCCTCCTCCTGCTGCAAATTCCTCACTGATTTGGAAGCTGCTTCAGGGCAGGGACAGAGGAGCACCGGCCGCAGATGGCCGCTAGGTGGCTTTGGGCCACCTCGCGGCCCCTGATGTGGGTGGAGCTGCGATTCCGGCAGCTGCCCTTTCTCTGTCCTCACTCGCGCCCCTGATCACTGTTTTTGACCCAGGTCTGCCTTTCTTTCTCTCTCACTCTGTGCCACCTAACGGGCGCCACCCTGTGCTTGTGGCTGAGGCGGGTTCCACCGGGTGGCTTGGGGGGCATATCAGGGGCAATGGTTTCTGCGGTCCCACAGCACAGATACCTGGTGATCAACCCACAGGGCTCCAGCCAGCTTGCTGCTGGTCATCAGCCTCGTCCACACCGCTCGCTTTGGCTCTTTTAGAGCAAGCAGCACAGTATCCTAAGCTCAGGTTAGTGTAGGCACGGGGAGGGCAGGGACGGACATTACAGAAATATGGGTGGGAGACAGGGTTGGAGCCCCATTTCAAGGGTTCGCAGAGCTGGCTTTCTAGTGCAGGAGAGGTGATGAGCAGACAATGACAGGTGCTGTAGGGGGCGATGGGGACGGAAAGGTGTGGAGCCAGGGAAAAAAGAGACTCGTGGAGGAGTTGACATGGAGGGGTTAACATCTGGGTCTCGCAGGATGGGTAAAAATTCTCCAGGCCAAGGAGGCACCCCAGACTAAGCACATGCAGCTCCAGCAGGCACAGAGTGTGGAACGGCTTCCAAGAACTGCAGATATTGCCATGTAGCCAGAGCACAGGCAGGTGAGGGAAGGGCTGGATGTGGGTTAGAGAGGTAGGTAAGGCCAGATGTGCTGGGCCTGGGATGGAGTGCTAAGGGACTTGGGCATCGATGCGTAGGAGGCAAACATCCCTTGGAGTGTTTAGCAGATTTCTTCCCCAGGACTGACTCAGGCTGTTCTTATTTAGGCAGAGGGACTCTTACTCCAACCCCAACACCCAGCTTCTCAGACTGTGAAAGATGCACCCAAGACAGAACCTGGCTTTGAATCACCATCGGGGTGGCTGCTGTTAAAGGGAGGACCTCCAAGCAGAAAGACCACCAGTACCCTCCCCACCACCACTTTTCCACTTACAACTTAGAGGAGAGAGAGGATTCAGCCTTCAGGGTTCTTTCCCCACTTTTCCCCCAAATCCAATCCAAATCACACTTATCAATACATTCAAGGGCTGTCCAGTCCATTTCTTAAGTATTTCCTGAATTTGCTTGTGTCTCTCCATCTCCTCCTTCCGCTGCCTTGCTTGGGGTCACCATCATGTCCTTTGAGCAGTACTTCAAAAACCTTCTAAGTGCCCTTCTACTTCCCTTCTCCACACGGAAGCCAATTATTAAAAAAATTTTAAAAAGCATAAATCAGATTAGGCCATCCCTCAGCTTAAAACACTCCATGCCATTTGGAATAAAATCCAATCTCCTGATCTTGGCTTCAAGGTCCTATGAGATTGATGCTTTGCCTGCTGCCTCTCTCTCCTGCCATGCCCTCCCGTTCCTCACCATGTGCTCTTTCTGTTTCTGGAACATGCTGAGCCTGTTTTCATGTTATGGAGTCTCCTTGAAGGTTTGTGATGAATGGTTTGACTTGAGCTACTGGAAGTGTTACCTGCCATTAGAGTCAGCAGGAAAGTGCAGAGAGGAGGGAGAGGTGCAGGCTGCAGGGGTTGTGTGGCAATAGATGAGAAGCATCTGAGAAAGGCTACCAACCTGGGGATGAAGAGGAGAGGTAGATGTGTAAGTCCTCCTGGAGGATGATTAGCTGACTCCCTAGGGTTTGGGGGATGGCTGGATGTGAGCCCCAAAATAGACAGAATAAGCCTTTGGGGGCTATTCAGACCCCTTCATAGAACACCTGGGGTGTAGCTTCAACAGTGGAGAAGAGGAGGCTGGGTGCTCCATCAGGCTGGGGCAGGCCATGCACACTTTGTTTCTTCCAGTGTTGCTCCCCTGCAAACCTCAGGCCACCATTAGCAGCAGCCCCTGTACTGGACATCTGGCACACGAGGAAAAAAGAGACTGAAATTCAGCCGGCCCAGCTTTCTGTAAGCACAAGTCTGTCCATCTTTTCTAATTCACTCAAAGGTGCTACATGGACCAGCGGGGTGAGTGGTCTTGGTGGCAGCAGGGCCTGAGGGCTACCACCACAGCTTTTGATGATCTGGTGTTGGCACCTGTTGGTTCTCATGGACCTGTGTGGATTCAATCGGAAGCAGCCCCTGAGCTGAAGCCACACAGGAAGAGGCAGTGCGAGGGCAGAGAGGTCAGCCTGCGAGGGCGTGTTGGGGAAATGCCAAAGGGGGTTGCCATCACTGCTGTTTTTGCTGACATGACGGAGCCACACAGGAAGAGGCAGTGCGAGGGCAGAGAGGTCAGCCTGTGAGGGCGTGTTGGGGAAATGCCAAAGGGGGTTGCCATCACTGCTGTTTTTGCTGACATGACGTAGTGATGGCAGTTCACCGAAAAGCAAATTATCATGTAACCTAGGGGAACTGCCTCTACATGTACATTCTAGAGTGTGTAGCTACAGCTGGGGAAAATTGCGACCTATGATGCACAGCAGGCAAAGAGAAAGTGCCTTGGACTGAGGGGCTTGACTCCAGGTACGGGCTGGCCAGCATGTGTTTTTCTGCCCCCCTATTTTGGTTCACTGGCAGCAGATTGGTGTTGGGATGGGGCAGGGTGAGGACAGAGAGGCTTGGGGAAGGGACCTTGTATTCCCGCCTTCCAGCTCCAAGTCCCCTGCTTCTCTTTCGACAGGTGTGGAGAGTCTTCCGATAGCAGAGTTTCAGAAAGCTCCCACATGACCCGGCTGCCTGTCCTGTAGGCCCGTAGGCTTGAGGTTCTTATTTTTCACTCATTCACTCATGCACTCATTCCACATGCACTGATCCCACCTTATGTTACACATATGAGGAGTATTCAAAAAGTTCATGGAAAAATTCATATTATGTTTTAATTCCATTTTTCCACCAACTTTTGGGACTTCCCTCATATTGTTTTGTGCAAAGAAGATTCACAAATAAATAAAATACAAGTTCTGTTCTTGAGTAACTGACACTGTAGAAAGACAGACAGCCAAACACTCAAATAGCTGGGCTCCAACGCAATAAACTGTGTAATGCATGTGTGCGGGAAGTCCTCATGCCTTAGGTCAGACCCTTGGGGTGACAGTGACCCTGAGGGATGATGTGTTCCAATCTCGTAACCTGCTATCACTTGGGGTGATGGATAAGATGAGATCATTGGCCTGAACAATAGGACATGTGGCAGGAGCGAAGGTGTGAAACCCATCTCTGCACAGGGGCAGCTGGCCCAGGTGGGACTTCTAGGAATAACTCATGGGACCCAAGGGGGCAACAGGGAGGCCACACAGAAGAAGAGATAACACTGCCACGTGTGGGTAGAATAGGGGTGAGTGGAAAGTCAGAGAAAGCTAAGAATTGAAGGAAGATTAAAAGCATAGGTTTGGAGGTCAGACACTCCCAGGCTGGATTAATACATTTTTTTCTCTTCTGTTAATGCGTATGAATTATGGAGTACAGCTCTAATATGCAATACAAATGTATGTACATGTGTGTATGTGTATGCGAGTATGTATGCGCATGCACACACATCAGCTCTGCCTCTTGTCAGCCAGTGTGGTCTTGAATACACAACTGCTTGCCCATTTAATGGCTGTGCTGTCAGAGGGATCAGGGAGAGGGAGACAAGGTAAAGTTTAAGGTAAAGTCAATGATAGATATTAGGAATTTTTAAGTGTCGAGGAGACAAAACTGGAAAACTAACACAAATGTAAGGGACACTGTGCGAGTATCTAGCTGGCTGTGGAATTGATTCTAAGAGATACAGGAATAGTACAGAGATGGGAGTGACTCATATGGACTGGAAAGCTAAGGGAGGTTAGTACAGATATGAGTGGTGATTGACAAGCATATGGTGATGAAGTTATTCCTCCAGCCTTGCTTCCTGGATGTAGATTACTGTATCATCTGTGCAACTATCTGCAGTGCCATCATGGGGTATGACATCAATGTCCTTGAGGACCTCTATGGCAATGTGTTACCCTCTGATGAAACCTTCAAGTTCCTGGGTATTGCTGGTAGGGTCAGATGTGCTCTGGCTCCCAGCAGATGAAGATCAGGATCACTGCTCTGCTCGGGCACATCCATTAGGTGTGGGTCAGTGGCTCCATCCTGCTCACTGTCCACCTTCTGGCAGGAGCGTGACAGTGCAGCTCTTCCATCATCTACCAAATGCTTCCAGGCAGGGTATTGCGCTAGGGTCTTATGCCTGCTCTTGAAAAAACTTCACTTAGGTAGAAAACCAGATGAGACTGGCATCATTTTCTTTCTTATACCACCACCATCATCATTATCATCAAACCCTTTAGTTTTTATCTTTGAAATTGCCTCCTTAACTATCCTGACTTAGTGCAATAGTTAGGACTTTCCAAGGTCTGTGGAAAGTGGATTTATATGAGATGTATAATTTTTCTACATTGTATTTTATTGCACTATTAGAGATCTATTTCTCCCTGAAATGTAGTGTCTCTAAAAATCACACTAAAGGTCTTTTAAATTTCCAAGGTCTGTGGAAAGTGGATTTATATGAGATGTATAATTTTTCTACATTGTATTTTATTGCACTCTTAGAGATCTATTTCTCCCTGAAATGTAGTGTCTCTAAAAATCACACTAAAGGTCTTTTAAATGATGTATACAGATGAAAACGCTAGCCCTTGAGAAAGAGAACACTACTGTTTCCATAAATGGTTTTGCTTATCTAATCAATTTATGAAAGTCTGTAGAAGCAGCCCCATTTTTTAGAAACTCTAATACTCATACATTACAACGTGGAGTAAACTAGGTACTCTCAAGATATGGGTCAGAATACATTTTTTTCTATAGGGCTTGGGGAGTTGAGTAAGGAAATCTGGGAAGAGTAGCAAATGCCAAGTCAGTCTCCCACTGTGTTCACAATGCACTCCCTTCCTGTGCTCAGCTGTTATCTTTGGTGTGGAAGCAAGTACATGCTGGGTGTCTCATTGGCCACCACCAAATCTAACATATTCAACCTAAGGTTTTGCTCAGACTGGGAGATTGTCCCTTAGTTTATCAAACTTACAGATATGTTTACTAAACACCAGGGCTGCTAAATAATTGCTGACAAGAGAGGTACTGTGACCTGCTGCTTTACAAGCAAATAAAGGAATGATCTCCAATGGGCCCACTAGAATGCAAATTGCTTGAGAGAAATGACTATCTTTCTTGCCCCCCACTGTATCCTCAGTGCTTGTAATGGATCCTGGCACATAGAATAGCTCAATAAATACTTATTTTATATTGTTGAATAACTAGGTCATGAGCTGGTCCCTTCTCTGGGACCTTCGTGCTTGGGGTCAGTTTTTAGAAGGGGGACCACACATGCACCACTTCAGGCTTCCTGAGATCTTCTTGGTGTTTCAGGTCTGAACTTTGTTGGTTGAACCTATTCCCTTTTTTTTTCAGCTGTATTAGATTCACCAACATCCACAATTCTGATAGTTTTTCTGAGTGGCGATTTTGAGGTACTTCCGAGTCTTCAAGGCTCTTTCTATGGTTCCTACCAGACTGTGTCTTTTAACTCTTCCACCTGGAACCCGAAGGCTGAACACTATTCTTCTGGTTGCTCATATGCAATCATAAATTAGGTTTATGAATCCCAGTAAATGTTATGGGGTGATGAGTTAGTCCTATAAAACCAGCTTTTTTTTTTTTTTTTTTTTTTTTTTTTTTTTTTTTTT
>NW_007730889.1:3383-49917 GCF_000696425.1 Galeopterus variegatus | reverse complement strand
TTGGTGTTTCAGGTCTGAACTTTGTTGGTTGAACCTATTCCCTTTTTTTTTCAGCTGTATTAGATTCACCAACATCCACAATTCTGATAGTTTTTCTGAGTGGCGATTTTGAGGTACTTCCGAGTCTTCAAGGCTCTTTCTATGGTTCCTACCAGACTGTGTCTTTTAACTCTTCCACCTGGAACCCAAAGGCTGAACACTATTATTCTGGTTGCTCATATGCAATCATAAATTAGGTTTATGAATCCCAGTAAATGTTATGGGGTGATGAGTTAGTCCTATAAAACCAGCTTTTTTTTTTTTTTTTTTTTTTAGCTCTGAGTCCACAGGTATCTTTTATTGTTAGGCCTTGAAAACTCTCAAATAAATGAGAACAAATCTTACCTTGAGGCCAAGTTTTTCCATCCTGGAACATCAGTGTGTGTGTGTGTGTGTGTGTGTGCATTGTGTGTGTGTGCATTGTGTGTGTGTTATTTGAGTTGTGACTCAACATCCTTTATGTTTCCTGGTTGAGTACTACCCAATAGTTTTTCACACTTTGGGGTAGAAAATAGCCTGTCTGTAGCTGTGAGCCCAAAGCCTGCTATATATAACATGAGTCCCATAGCTGTATTCATGTCTTCAAAAAATTCTAGGCCAATTGACCTGGACTGTATATTTGAGAACAGATCTAACACCAACCTGTCTTATGGACTGTTTTTGGTACAATTTTATTCCTAAAGTCTAAGGAACTGGGTGCCATGGATGTTGGGGGGGGGGGAAACTAAGTTGGAATTTGGGGACGTTCCCTCTCCCCAAGGGATTTAAAAAACTTTGAATTCTATGAACCTACATGGAACTGCATTGGTTTGACTTTAGCTCAAGGTCTATTATATCTTAAAATTTTTTTATTGTACTAAAATGTACATAACATAAAATTTACCATTTTAACCATTTTTTTGGTATATAATTCAATGGCATTCAGTACATTAAAAATGTTGTGCAACTACTACCACTATCCATTTCCAAAACTTTTGCATCACCCCAAATAGAATTCTGTACCCATCAAACAGTAAATCTCCATTCCCCTCTCCCTCAATTTCCTGGTAACTTTTATTCTACTTTCTGTCTCTCTGAATTTGACTGCTCTAGGTACCTCATGCAAGTAGAATTATACGATCTTTGTCCTTTTGTGTTTGGCTTATTTCACTTAACTTGTTTTTAAGGTTCATCCACATTGTAGCATGCAGCAGAATTTCATTCCTTTTTAAGGCTGAATAATACTGCATTGTATATACCACATATTGCTTATCTGTCTGTCGATAGACTTTTGGATTGCTTCCACCTTTTGACTATTGTGAATAACACTGCCATGAACACGTGCTGTTCAAGTCCCCGCTTTCAATTCTTCAGGGTATATATCTAGAAGTGGCATCCTATTATGTCTTTTTAAATTTTTTACTTTTATTATGGCATCCTATTATGTCTTTTTAAATTTTTTACTTTTAAGGAATGTCCTGGCTTAGTTCTGGCTTATCATTTCTGCTTCACAACAATTTCAGTCAGTGGGAAATGTCACAGTTGGTTCACATGCAAAGTGGTGGTTTCAACATGGAGTAAAGAGGTGTGGTTGTCTGTTGGGACAGCACCTTCCTTCCCCAAATGGGGTCCTATTGAAGCTATGACTCATATGGTATACAGTTCTGTACTTAGTGTCATAGAGTTCAAAAAGCAACGTTAAACACATCGAGCTGAGCTGTAAATTGGCAATTTAGAAAAAATTCTATTACTTGATTTGAAGCAAATCAGGACAGTGTGGTGAATACGTTGATGGTCTCTGTACCCAGACCCCTGTGTGACCTTTTTAAGACAACATGCGGCCATTGTGTTCCGTATCTGTGACATGAGATAATAAGAGCACCTACCTCAGACACTTAGGACAATGCTGGCTCATAGCAAGTGCTAAGCAAATATTCGACCTTATGATTATACCCAATGATGAAACCAGCACCATATCTCACTTCCACTTTTTTCTTCCTTCCAATTTTCTTGCTTGAGACACTTATTTACAGAGCCCTAGTCCCACTTCTCCCCTGCACCCATGACCTCTTCAGTGTTAACTCTTACCATTGTGCCTCAGATCTTTATTGAAGAAATTCAGTTAATAGTTATTCCTGAGGCCTTCCTTTCCTCCTCTGCTCTCTCAGCAACTTTTCTGCTAGTTTTGGATTCTTCACCTCCCCATTTCTTGTCTCTTATTTGGGGATCCTGGGATACCTTTTCATATTCTGATGGGAGTGGTCACCTTCCGACAGAGTCCGGCACCAGGGAGAGCATTTCCCATACCACATTACAGGGGAGTCAGTCCTTTCATTGGTGTGGGGTCAAACCAGTACCCCTCCTCTCCCTGCCCCAACATAAAATCTTCTTATGAGTCTCTGCAGAGGAATTAGAGTTGCTATTTTTCTGGTCTAGAGTCAGGATCTGTTGTTTATGCAAGGTAGTGCTGGCTGGAGACACAGAGGGGAGAAGACGCCCACAGAGCAGCCAGGTAGGAGCAAAGTTAGAGGGTGCCCAGTGGTGCTGAGAAAACAAAAACTTTATTTGTGCATAGGTTCAGATGCAGGTGAAGACAATTGACCAGGCAGATATTGCAAGCCCTGGCACATGCCAGGGTGGACATTCTGTGAACTCCTGGAGAACAAAGAAGAAGAGCCACTGGGGAGGGCTCAGCTCTCTCCGAGGAACATCTCAGAGCTGGCCAAAGGAAAGGAGATTGGAGTATTGGGAGAGAACACAGCAGGCCGGGGGTGGTCCTCAGACTTTGTTTCCTTTAAAATCTCTTCCCTCAACTAAACTTCCCAGGTCAGCAGCAGCCCCAGAGCTGTGGCCACAACCAGAGTCCCCAGACTGCTGACCGTTGCCACTGTCACAGGAGTTGGAGCTCTGGTGCCAGCAGCGGTGGGACCTGTGGCACCTGTGGTGGCTCAGGAAGCAGCTGCCCTCAGAGCTGGGGCCACTGCAGCCCCCCGAGCTTGGAGCACAGCTGGAGGAGGCTGGAGGCAGGCACTGTGCTGAGCTCTTTGGGGAGCACTTGGTTGAGGAACACTTGGGTGGGGGCTGGCACTGCTGCTGGCTCTGCTGGCAGGACATCTTGGCAGGAGGTCAGTGAGCCTGGATAGATCAAAGAAAGGGGTCAATGCAAAAGCTTAAGAATGGCTTTATATAGCCTTTGCTTCCAAGACTAGCTGCTTCTTGAGCTATGACCTTCAGAAAGTAAAGTTGAAACAGATCTCAAGTTAAATTAACTTGGCAAGACATTTTCTTCCACTTTGCCTTCCTTCCAGAAAAAAAATGCTGCTATGTTCTAACTGGGCCTCAAGTCCTTCTGTCTTCACAGAAACATCAAAGCAAATACACCCAATTGGGTAATGATTCTCGGAGATTGTGGGCATGTGTGCATGTCTCAGGAAGAGTGGACGGAAGGCTGAGAGCCAGGACTCTCTGTGTCATGGACCCTGATGCATCCCACAGAGCTTCCTTGCTCACTGTCCCCCTCCCTTGTCCTCAGCTGCCCTCCAAAGTCCTCTCCCGCTGCCTTCCCTCTTCCCCATTAACGTCTGGACTTGCCTTTCCCAAATACTCCTGGCTGAGGATCTTTCCCCTGCTGGACACTCACCAGATGCAGAGGAATCAGAAGAAGAGAAGAAGGCTGTGCCTGAGGATGTGGATGAGGATCCAGGGCAGGAACGCTTTTATCCTGTGCAGCGTTAGTGATGCACAGCCCGAGCATGCTGCTGCATTCACAACCAGGGAGGTGACAGAGCCAGGCACTCCCTTCCCATGTCTCTGCCGTCTTCCTGCATGCTTGCCAGGGTGTCTGACAAGAGGGAAGTAGGAAACCTTGACGACTGCTCTCCAGGTGTGCTGGGGACCTGTCACTGCCTCTCCTTTCCCTGATTCAGCTCAGATACCCTAACCTGGGCTCTGCCCCTTGCATTTTTGCTGGGCAGTGAGAATGTAGAGATGCATATGGTACATTTCACATTTAACTGAACTGACACTGGAGAAATAAACATATATGTTTGATACCACGTGACTGGTCCTGTGGTACAAATGTTTCCAAATACCTCTGGACCGTTGATTCCCTATTGCTCTGCATATTCCCAAGGGGAAGATTTCGTTCACATGTGATCAGCTTTTGACTCTTAGGGATGTTGGGTGATCTGAGACCACCAGACCCTGGGAATGAGGTATACTAGGTGATAAATGGAGGATGGGACCTAGGCCCTGTCTAGGGCAGGCGGGGCCCCTAAGAGAACTAAAGCCAAGGGAGGATTATATGGATGGGCAGACAAAACGGCAATAGGATCTACAACACTTGAGTTAACAAGACTCATGCTTAATATGAAAGAAAGCCAGCTTGTCCATATTTAGCTTCCTATGGGATGTATAATATTGACTATATAAAAATAAAATGATCTATCAGCATGAAATATTTAAGATAATGGAGGTCATGAAGCTGATTTTTTCAATGTGCTACTAATGATGAAGTTGATGATGGTGGTGACGTCATGTGCATCACATTTAATGGAACAAACCTGTAAGGTTTGTGTAGGATGATTTTCATAAAATCTGAATCCTATTTTCCTATTGGATTTTATTACACTACTAGAGGTGAATTTATCTCTATTGTCATAATAACTATATTTTTGTATTTGTTTCCAAAAATTTCAGTCATAATTATAACAGAACATTATTTATATTTAAATTATCTAATAATTTTAAATGAAACATTTTTATAGTAAACATAAGTGATTGTTCTCTGTACTTTACAGTTTATGGCTTTTAGACACAAAACTCCTTATAAGGGTATTCACTTTACAACTTACCCACTTTAAGACATGGGGATGCCATGATTTATTTTGAGGCACCCAAAGCAGAATGAATTGCACTTGGTCTCCAGGCATGTGGCTTGGAATGGAGGAAAAAGGAAAGGGTTAGAGCTACCATTGACCCCTCCTCTCTGAAATTTTTCTGTCTCCAGAGGTCTCCTGCTGAGGGCATATTTTTAGGCTTAGCCCCAGAATTAAGGTGGCTTGTCCATTTCTCTTCATTTTTCAGGACCCCTCCAATTGCTAGAACTTTGGGAGGAATTACACATGATAGGTAAAATGAACACTTTCTCATACCAGACTGTGTGGTGAAGCTAAAGAGGGCCACAAAGTGCTCAAAACACACTGCTATTTCTCCCAGATTTGCTGGTGATGGAGGCCAAGAGAATTCCAGATGGGAAGGGGCCAGTCTAAGGAAGGTGTATATTGGGGAGCTCTGAACCTTCTAGAGGCTCCATTCTTGTCTTTAGTTTGTGGCTCTGGTTTGGGACACCACCTTCCATCTTTCTTCATAGGTCCGGTATTTGCCCTTAGCCCTCTCCCCTTCCTAACAGCAACCACCAGCACCCCCCACCCCCAGGAAACTTCTTCTCCTTCAAGTAATTCAAACCCATATTCCATCATTTAATAAACTTCTATTGAGCATCATTAATGTCCCCCATACAAGGAGCACTAGGAACACAACTACAGTAGAACAAAGTTACTTTGATTGGCATGTTGCAGTGATGGAGACAGTATATCATACAGAAACATGAAGAGGTGCTTGTTCTAGGATTTGGACTTGGATTAGGTGCTCTCAGAAAGTAGGGGCATTTCTATAACTGGGTATTTTAATAGTTTTTTAAACTAGAAAGCAGGAGTAATAAGGCAAGGCTAAAGTTGTAATTGGTAAAGAGGTAGATGCCCTGCATATATGCTCAGAAAAGGAGATGCTTGGTCATTTTTGTGGTTTGGATAAAGCTTAGGATTTGTTGATGCTCAGAATGGTCTTGTTTTTATCTTGCTCCCTCATGGTCGTGGAGTTAGCTTATGTGATGTTGGAGTTTGTGAAATTGTTTATATTTCAACAGGAGAACATCATAGCCTAACTACTAGAGCCAGGCCAGCTTGCTGCCAGCAATCTGGGGCTGCTCCTTCCTTTCTCAGCAACAATTATGAGCCAGGCTTCGGGGTCAGCAGTAGGAACAGAGCAGTTAAGAGGAGAACCATGACATCTTTCTTCAGTGAGCTTATAGTCTAGCAGATTGAACAAACACAGAATTAATTATTTAAGTGATAATGGCCTTCAAAAGGAATGGGGGCATGGGGCATGTAAAAAAGATATTTGGGTCTACAGTACCTTTGCTGCAGAAATGAATATTTATTACTCCAAATCTTGTGGTTATCATAAGCAAGCCTTGTCCTCATGACAGCAGCAAGCACGGCAGCCATTTCCCCTGTGGATGAAGCCTTGAGTCACACGCAGCAAGGGGAGGCAGGAGGAGTGTGCAGTAATTGAAAAAGAAACGCAGACCATACATTTTGGGCAAGTTTCAAAAGATCAAAACATCCTCATCAATGACATTCAATGAATAGTTTTGCCTCACTTTTATGAAACACAAGTGGATGTCAGGCTTCCCCCAGCCCCATCCTTGACTGCCTGTCTTGGAAGGCTCTCCACACAACCTGGAGATGAGCCCATCCATCTCACTTCCACTTGATGAGTTACTCCTGTCTCTCACCCCTCCTCTTCCTCTTGAGGTCAGCTGCTTCACAGGCCCCACACAGAGCATCCATCCTGTGATGACAGACAGTAGCCATGAGATAATGGTCAGGTCTCATCCTCCAGAGTGCACAGGCAGCTTCCTGAGAATTGTCAGTTCCAGGAGTCACATCCTGAGGTGCCTGGCTTCTTGTAGTTCTGAGATATCAAGGAAATACGGAGACAGTTCTGGTTGGATGGATCTTGGGAGAATTTCATGACTTAGTCATTGCATTTGATACTACAGGAACAGGAAGTGCAGGATCTCAGGTTTAGCTCCTTGGAGTGCATTTTGGACATTCTGTATCAGCAATCATGGGTGAATCAACAAACACAGACTTCTGTTCACTTTGCTCATAACTCACAGTTCCTTCTCAGTTCTGTCCCTCCCATGCCCATAACAATCTCATTTCATGGCAAGCAGCTGAGTCATTCTTGAGGAAAATGGGAACAGATAGCCAGAAAGTGCCACATACCTTCAGTGTCAGCTTGAAGGTATGTGTCCCTAAGGTTATTATGTAGATTCCTATTTCTTCCTCAAATTAAGTTGTAGTTTGAGGTATCCACACCTCCCTAGTCTTCGGAGAAATCTCCAGATGGATCTAGTATGTAAGTCTTAGAGGTTGGACTAGAATTTATTTCTTATATGGGGGTGTTGAATAAAATCCAAAAACTGAAAACATAGGTGCCACTTAGCCTCATATATAAATATTAAAGTAAACCTAGAAGAAGCCATTGACTAAGAAAAGACAGAACTCTACTTTTCTGTTCCAACTATATTTTTAAAAGGCTGAACATTGATGAGAATTTTTCAGTTAGGGGAGTTATTGTCCTAGAAGAGAATCCTGTGGTTTCCCTCTTGTCTTGTACAGGAAAGGGGAACTGGTTCCTCTCATACAACTGAAGTCAGGTGAAGGGGGACGATTCATCATCATGGAGATGTGAGAGGTCCCTGCAAGAAAGGGAGACAGAATTTTTATCCCCCAGCTGAATGTCTGCTTTAGCAGTAGACTTGCTGATTTTCCCTGAGAACCTATTGGTGAAAGAAAAAAAGGAATTGAAGAGACAGAACAGGGTGCTGAGACTGGGAAGCAGAGGACACCTGGGAAGGAAGACAAGCTTGCACAGTCTTGCTAATTTTGTGCTTAAAATAGTTGTCTCTTGGGCAGAGAGACCTCAGCATCATGAGGCTGTGGCTTGTGCCAATAAAGAGGGGAGCTTAGGGAGTACCTGAAGTGCTCAAATCTGACTGTATATCCCATGCCTGGGAATTGGGCTGTGAGGATACCCCTTGTGGATGCCCCAGAAGGACTCACAAAAGCACCCGACAAGACAGCCTTCATGTGGGGCCTGCCACGCAGAGGGAGCAGTGACGAACAGAGGAGGCTAGTGGTGCAGTCAAATATGAAATAATTTCTCCTCCACTTTCCCATCTCCTGATACAATGGAGGAGAAAGGGGGCTCAGGAAGAAGAGAAGGAGGTAGGTGGGTGAAAGAGCTGGCCATGTCCCCTTCCAACTTCAGTGTCTTGGGAGAGGCCTGGACAGTGTTCAGGGGGAAGGGAGGATTTGAGTTTGAAGCTTTGCACAGAATAAATTCAGCTGGTCTGGTCTTTATTACCCATAAAAGTGAATGGAGAAATGTAGAATTTCCCTGAGATATTTTCAAGGCAATTTCAACACAGTGTAGAAGACAATGACTGGAAAACAGAAACAACTGCTTCCTTTTTACCAAACTGAGTTTAGACTGCTTAGTACTCTAGTTAGAAATCTCTAAGAAGATTTTTATAACAAGGGGACATATTTAGGATTCTCCACTTTTTCTAGTATCAATCAAGTCAGTAAATGCCAAGATTCCAGGTCACAAAGAACAAACAAGAAGCAGGCTCAGAGAAGTAAGTTGCGTGGAGGCTTCGTAATGACCACACTCAGGTACTGCAGAGGGACTGGGAGGTGGAAACCAGGAAGCTACTGAAGGTGGGGAATGTGATAGGTTTTTGGAGGTCAGAGAGGAAGTCTTTTAGGGAGGGGAGCATCTTAGAAGATCAAGAGGTGGAGGAGAGAGAACTGGGTGCTGGATGGTGGGAATGTCTGTGTGCTGCTCACCTATAGTCCACCAGGACAAAGGAAACAGGAAAATTCTCTGGGATGCTGTAGAAGACCCTGATCAATATGACCTTAGCCAAGTTTGTTGGCTTCAACACCTGCCATTTACTCCTCTAATTCTTGGCTACAATTCCTCTTCCATACCACATTTCCTCACAACTTCCTGTCTATCCCGAATGGAGAAAGGAGTGGACAGACTAGGGGCATGAAGGGTCTGTGGTAGGTCCTGGGTAGGTGCATCACTTTAGTGACTGATACTTGGTGCTCAAAGAATATACTTTTTGGCAGGTCCCATTTCCAGAGGGCCTGGAATGAAACCAGGTTTGTTCATTATGGGATGGATAGCTGCAGGGTGGTTGGGAGGGAAAGTAAATAGGAGCATCAGAAGAACCCAATGATACTCGACACAGAACATCTGGAGAGGGCACCACAAGAGTATGGTGGTTGGAACTATACCTGGGGATTCTGCTAAGTGAGGGTCATTCTGGAAATTACACCCAAGATGGGTTTACCAAAACCGGGATACACTGAGAGCTGGAAACCAGATATGTATTAATGTACATGGTTTAAAAACCAAAAAGATTAGGGTTTATGGCGCATACCCAATTTCCAGATTAAACAGCAAATTATACAACGGAATCTCCCACCCTTACTGCTATCACCAGTGGGACTTCCCTTCCCAGGAGATGAAGAGACAGTGGAGGAGGAAAAGTACCACACTGGGAAGAGGCTTATCATTTCGGTTCATTGAATCATCCAACCCTGCTCACCTGTGGTCTTCAGGGCCCTGGTCACTGCTGGAGTGACAGCAGCTTGAGCTCTGATGCTGTGCCCAGCAGATATGTAAAGCCCGTGATGGTGTGAGCAGAAGCATTCTCCAGAGCCAAAGCTGAGGCAGCCCCCAGAGCTAAGGCTCAGCAGGAAGAGTCTACAGGTGGGCCCCAAGCAGGGTATTTAAGCAGGCACTTTGGGGGACATTTGGAGGGAGCTTGTTACTACTCTTGGTTTTCCTTCCAGGACATCTTGGGAGAATGAATAGAGGAAGTAAAAAGGCAAACAATGGCATGTAACTGCATCAATTTAAAAAGTGGACTCTTTCCCTATTTATTTCAAAGCCTTCGTCTCTGAATCCACAGCTTAGGGAAAATTCTTTAGCAGAAAGGAGCAGGGAAATGGAGAATAACTTGAGTCAAGGGATCCTGATTCCAGTGAGGATCAATCAAACCTTGGATGTCTTTTCTATTTTGGTTTGCGGGCAGGAAATTGGGTGGTGGGTTGGGAGGGGTGAGGGTGGTGAGTCCTGTTTGGGGGCAGCTTCTTTCACTTTCCAGTCCCAAGTCCTCTGCGTCTCCATGGCAGGTGTCAAGAGTTTTGAGGTGAGAAGGGACCCAAGAAACCCCAAGGCTGTTCAAATATATGTGCCTTGGTCTTTCTGTCTGCAATTGTTGATTTTTCATTCATTAAAGAATTCATTCTTTCAAACAGTTTATAGTGAGATGGTAGTACACATTGTGATGGGCAAAGGAGATTCGGAACAAAGAAGACACTGTCCCTGTCCTTAGGCTGACGGTGTAGTGGGGTGAGAGACAAACAGTAAAATGCATGAGAGCCAACTGAGGGTGCTGTAATACATGCACGTGGGAGTCTACAGGTCTGACGCCAGGGTTTTTGGGCATTGTCTTCCTCGCTGCGCTGCAGCGACTCTGTGTGAATGATGAGTCCAGATATTGTCACCTGTTATTATTTGGGGTGGTTGACGGGATGAGCAAGGGGAACTCATGAACCCAAGAGGCACTGAGGGGACCCCAGGAGGAAGATATAATTCCGGGGTCAAAGGAGAATGGGGCTGCGGGGAGCACTGGGGCATCCACGATCTCAGGAGCAGAATAATACGCCCATGAAGGGCATCTGCTTGGGAGACAGACACTCCAGGTATGAATCCCTCCCTGCTTCTCCTAATAGCTGTGTTAAGGTAGAGATGTCTGAGGAAAGAAAAAACTATTTATATAGAGGCACAATGACCCAGGTATGTCACAGGTAGAAACAAAGACAGGAATAAGAAATCTACAAAGGCTATGGCAACATGCCTTAGAGATCAATGTACATTTAAGGAACATAGCGTCAGAATCTTAGTGACTGTCGTACTGATCCTACAAGAGCCAGGGAAGAGAGTGATTCAAGTGATCTTGCCTGGCTAAAAGAGATTATGGCTATGATAAACCACAGATGAATGGTAATTTTGACAGCTGTGATTATAATGAGTTTGACATGGTGATAATTGTGAACACTTGACATAAAGTGACCTAAGATTGTGGGAAGCGCAGTTACATAAACTCTACAGCACTCTCCCACTGCGTTTATTGTAATATATATACGTATGTACACATATACATATATACACTTATCTAATACATATATTACATATTTATTTGTTAAAATATATGTGGGACAAATCATTTAAATTCAAGTACATCTTAAAATGACATATTCTGATAAACCATTATTATTATATTAATTGTGTCTGGTTATTCTGGTATAGGAAAGGCTGTAGGTGTCTCCATCTTTTTTAGATGTTCACATGCATTATGGCCAAACAGAAAACTGAAGCACTTTCGAGACACTTGGGTAATTGTGGTTGTTCGCTGAGATTAGGGAACTGAGAGAGACTGGGAAGGGGACGAGGACGGTTCACCTTTTAAACAAACATTTCACTACTGGAATCATCGGTCTGTCCATTGTTCTTACCTTCTGTGTGGAGGCAAGTAGACATTAGGTATCTTTTTTGGATGCACCAAAACAATAGTATCCAATTTTTAAAATTTTGCCCATGATGGATGCCTTCTCTATGTTTAGCAAACCTTTTTTGCTACCCAGTGCCCCAGAACAAGAATCTAACATTGGCATAAGTATTTCAGGGTGGAAATGGCTGCGATTTACGGGCCACACTGGCGATCAGAGAAACAGTTCTTAGTCTTTGTTTTGCAGCTTGAAACACTACAACATGTCATCTAGCAGGACTCAGCAGTGCCTGTCAAGACAGATCTAAACTCCAGAGTGCCACTGAAATTCCTGCTATTGGTGATTCTACTCAGAGATGTGAAGAAATGGGATGAGAATCAACCAATGAAGTTTGGATTGGAAACATCAGTACCGCGAGGGGAAGCCAGAAGTTGACCCTGACAAGTAAGGTTGTAGAGAGACAAATTTTTTAGTCCTCAACAGGGGATTGCCAGGCCAAGTCTAAAACCAATTCATTCAATAATTCATTTGTTTAACAAATGTTTACATGACACTGGTCCCGACACTTGAGTCAGTTTGGGACAAGACCAAGTCTCCTCTCAGGGGGCTGACATTCCAGTGACCCATGAGAGGCATCTTCTGATTTCCTTGTAAGGCAGCAGATTTGGACAAAGGTGGTTGGTGCCACGGCAGACCCTAGAGCTACTGTAGCCCCTGTAGCTGGGGCCACAGGAGGAGAGGACTGGAGGTGGGTATGTGGCTGGGCACTGGGTGGGCACTTTGGGGGAATTAGGAGGCTGGCACTGCTGCTGGTTTTACTGTCAGTGTATCTCGGCAGGAGCCAATGACCCTAGAGAGAGTCAAATAAGCAGGGTAATGCAGAAGCCTCTGGACAATGTCTCTTCTCTGGTGGCTTTCGTAGATCCCATGCTCTACTTCTGAACTAAGAAATGCAGGAAGGTAATAAAAACCTATTTGGAGTTAATTTATCGAGGAAAGATATTCTTTTCTCTTTGATCTTCTGCTAGAAAAGAGTACTGACTCTTTCCTAGTTGGGCTTCCAAATATTGTAGGAAGATGGTGAGGGTGTACTGAGGGCCCATGGCCTTTGCAGTCACAGAACCCCTAAACATCCCATGCAGGTATTCTAACCCCACACTCTTCCTGCTGCTTCCATTCCAGACCCTCTCCCTTCCTGTCCTCTGATACAGGCCCAGACTTGTCTTCCCAACTCTCCCAGCTCTGGTTCTGTCTCCAGCTACACAGTTGTCTGATTTCATGGAAACCAGAGAAAGCTGGTTCTGTGTAGTCTGTGGACTGAGGAAGCTCCCAGTTTGTGATGCCCAGCATGAACGGGTTGCTGGGGGAGGTGACCACTCCCAGCCCAGCTCCAGGCCTTCATCATCTTCCTGGGCACAGGGCAACGTCCTTGACAATGGGGAACCAGGGAGCCCTGGTACTGGCTTGTGACCTTCTGCTCAGACCTACATGGGCACTTAACAGAGGCCATGCCTCGTACTTTGCAGTGGAATATAGAGCTTCATATGACACATAACCTCAGCTAGAGTAACTTTCTAACTGGACACACAGACAAGTAAATAGAGTTTGTTCCCATATGTCAAATGCTGTAATATATGTACTATGTAGTATGCTATAAGTCCATAGTTCTTTGGGTGTCAGTCTGCTTTTTCCCAGCATGTTCTCTTAGGAAAATCAGGCATCCAGATGTAATCAGTTCTTGCTCTTGATGGTGGTGACTGAGCTCAGGACATTGGACACTCACAGTGAGCTGTGTGTGGAAAATGGATAGAAGGGTGAACTGAGGGGACATAGGGTCCCTGGAAGATGCTCACTGGTACCCAGGAAGAAACATGGGGTCCCTGGGCAGGAGAGGAGTGGAGCCAGATGAGTGCCTGATTGAAGGGCAGACATAGAGAAGGAAACTGCAGCAACTGGATTGACAAAGATCACAGTGAGCGTATTCTAAAAGCCATGATATTTCTATCCAGATCCCGGGAGTGCATATTCTTCATCTTATGAACATAAAGATACAGAGGGAGGAGCAGTCCATCTACTTGCACTAGTTAAGGAAATTCTGCAAACGTGAGCGATAATTGATGGGTTTGATGAAAACAATTTTACTAATTGTGTTGCTGCTTATGAGGTTGCTGGCAGTGTTGGATGCGTCTCTTTGATGGAGCCGACCTGGTAGTGTCTATGATTTGGGTATGGTAAACTGATGCAGACTGAATGCTATATTCCCCGACAATTTCATTTTAGTTTTAGACATGAGTTTCTCATCTAACTAATCTGTAACATTAAAATTAATACAACTTCACTAGATTTTTTCAAGATAAATCACAGTCAGGACTATAACTAAACTTTATCTATATTTAAATTAAATCATAACTTTCAAAGAAAATTAAATTATGTTCATTATAAGGGGGTGCAGTTTTGTCTTATTCTACCTGACAGTTCATCTACTTAAGAACATGGAGATGCCATGACTTATTTCAAGTTGCCTATGGGAGCATAAATGTGCTGGGCCCCAGGAAAGAAGGGTGGCTCTGGGCGTAGGCAGGGGAGAGGGTGGGTGCAGGTATTTACATCCTCACCACCTTCTTCCTGCCTCCAGCATGTGGTCTCTGCCTCCCACTGGGCGGTATTTTCGGAATCGTCCCCAGGACTACGTGTGAACCCCCATTTTACTCACACTGTGAAGGATCCCTTCGGTAGATCCTGGCCTGGAAAGAGGCACATAAGAAAGATGCAGTTAGCACTTTCTCATGGTGGCCGAGTGGTAGGGCTGAAGTGGCTGTGGAGTGGCCACTTTTGCTTCTCAGGAGTGGAGTCTCTAGTCATTGGGAAACAACTGGAGAATAAGATGCCACAAAGAGATGATAAATGCATGAGGTGATTGATACATTAACTACCCTGACCCGATTATTATGCAAGATATATGTGTATCAAAATACTAGATTGTTCCCCATAAGTATGTACAGTTACAATGTGTAGGTTAAAATTAAAAAAATTTAAAAAGTGAAAAAACAAGTGTCAAAACATCTCAGAACTGTCCGCGCAGGGCCTTCCCTGTTCTTCATGGAATGCAGCAGGTGTCTGGGCTCTCCCACAGCCCCGTCCCTGACCGCCTGGCTGGGAAGGCTCCACATCCATCCTGGTGATGCTGCTCATCCATCTCCCCTCCCCTCCATGAGGGGCTCCCACCCCCCAGTCCCTCCATTTCTCGTAGAGCTGGAGCTCTTCAGGCCTGAGGCTGAGGAGATATGTCCTGATGACAGGGGATTCAGTTGGGGGACAACAGCCTGGCCACTTGTCCAGAGCATGAGGACAGCTCTCTAAGGGTTGCCTCTACCAGGAATAGATCTCTTAGATCTTAAACCTCTGGCTTCTTGGGGTCCTGAGGTATCAGGCGACAGGAGAGCCTGGCGTGGCTGGATAAATCCTGGATAATTCCATGACTTAGTGGAGCCAGCAGGAATAATGGGAGCAGGTAGTACAGTGGCTCAGGCTTGTCTCCTTGAAGTGCATTTTGAGTCCATATAAATGACAGTTCCAGGCTCAGAGCTGACCTGAAGGAAATGCAGTTTTTAAAACAAGGCCCCTTCTCAGTGCCATCACCAAAATGGTCAGCAAGGCCAGCTGAGTCATTCCTGGGAAGGATGGGGTAAGAAAGTCTGAAAATGCTACCCGGTCTTCTAATTTAAACACATTTCCCCCTCTATTCTCCTCTAGATCACAGCCTCCCCTCAGATAATATTTTTGCATTTTGAGATATATAGCATTTATATATGACCATGCAGAATGTTCCAGAAAGATCTAGCCCACAGGGGGATTACAGGGGATCCTTGTTTTTTTTTGTTTTTGCTATGCTGAAGTTGCAAAGCTGAAAACAAAGGGACTCGTGGTCTGAAGGGAGGATAGAAAGAGTCTAAAACTCATCCTCAAAGGACTTCTCAGAAGAGGCAAGCTGGCTCCAAACTGGCCCTGCTGTCCCCCTGCCAGCCCCGTGCAGGGTGCATGGTAGAGAGACAGCACTGGATTGTCTTTTT
Source organism: Galeopterus variegatus (assembly GCF_000696425.1). NCBI lineage: Eukaryota > Metazoa > Chordata > Mammalia > Dermoptera > Cynocephalidae > Galeopterus > Galeopterus variegatus. The sequence continues at coordinate 34,388 of NW_007730889.1, read as the reverse complement.
CAGAGAGGGACAGGGTGCTGTGGCTTCCCACCCTCCTACAGGAGGGCTGCAGGAGGGCTGGACTCCCTTCTGGGGATAAGGGAGTCTTTGAGATTGAGATTTTATACTGATTTAATTGGACTTTTTAATCCTTGATAAGGATCTGGAATCTTCCTGAGATAGCATTAAGAAAGATTCAACACAGCACAGGAGAAGGCAGTGACCAAAAACAAAATAAAGTTGTTTCTTCTTGTGACTCACTGAGTTCAGATTGCTCAATACAGCAGTAAGAAGGCCCTCTGAAGATTTCTGTTCCAGGGGTCTCTCTGGGGTCTTTCGCCTTTTCCACCATCAGCCAATTAGTAAGGCAATTCCAAGGAGAACCTTCCCTCTTGGAGTTATTAATCATTACTCCAAGAAATCAGTGTTTCATGGCCAAAGAGTTGGTGAAATGGTAAATAAGGTGTCAATCTCAACAAGTTTTATGTCCCCAAACCTCACCTCATCCCCAGATCCTCGGTTCCTAGGGGGCACCTGTGGGTGATCAGAAATCCATCTCCTTCCTGTCTGTCTTGGCCAACATTCCCTGCAGGTCAGCTCTGAGCCTGGAAGAGCTGAGGAATGGTGGAATCACTGAGCAGCAGGGGGTGCTGAGTGCAGAGGACAGGCAGGGACAGGTGGGTGCGGTCGGAAGGGAGAGTCTTTAAAACTGTATGCCTCTACCATACGGCATGTAGGCAGTGGGAGCTAAGCAGTTACAAGGAGAAGGCGGACGGGGTTTTGAAGATCAGAGAGTATGAGATCCCTGGAATGGCCAAGAACTTCTACTGGAACTTCTCGGAGGATCAAGTCCTGTAGTTGGGGAGAGAGGATTGGGGGTGGGGAGGGGGGGATGGGAGGGCATGAGGCTCTGTGCCTTGGCCCTGAGCAGAAGGGGCACTAAGGCTGGGCTCTCAGTGTCTTCCTCACACCCCTGGCAGGGACACAGCTACCACAGGGAGGTGCAGAGCCCTCCGTGCCCCTCATGAGGGACTTCAGCTCCATAGTGGTTGGAAGGAAAGGGGAATGGGAAGGGGAGCTTTTCTGATGGAAGGAATCCAAGGAGCCCCCAAACTACCCGAGCACCTGTCCTTTAAGCTCTCTGTAGGCCTGTCATCTCTTATTGTTCTTTTACTGCATTTTCCCTCCCTTCCTCTTTCCCTCCCTTCCTTCCTCTCTCCCCACCTCCTTGCCTCCCTCCCCACCTCTCCTTTCTTTCCTCCCCCTTTGCCTTCCTCTTTTCCTTCTTTTCTTTCTTTCTCCTTCCTCCCTTCATTCCTTACTTCTATTCTTCCTTCTTTAGAGCATGTTTAGTTGGACGACTCCTTATAATCTCTATTCCTAGGCCTCCCATATCTTCCTGGGCAGATGCCAAGAGTTTTCCTGTGAGGAAAGTCACAGAACTCTCTAAATGCCTGTGATTCAGCCTTCCTGCAGCCTGTCATTTTAATTTTTTCATTCATTCACTCACTCATTCATTCATTAATTCATTCATCACTTACTCAGTTATTCAAACACAGTACAACGCACTGACAAGGCACACCATGCATTCTGCACTACACAGGAGAGTTGGTCTCTGTTCTTGAGTAGCTTACAATGTACTGGGACAGACAGACAAATAATAAAATAAGCATGATTCAATGTGGTAAGTGTTGTAATATGGGTATATGGGAGTCCTCAGGCCTGAGGTCACAACCTTCGTTTGTCAGTCCCCTTTTGTCTGGAGTGGCTCTAAGGGGAAGGATGTGTCCAGATGTTGTAACCTGCTATCAGTTGGGGATGAGAGGTGAGGGAGGTCACTGGCCTGTGAGAACAGCACTTGGATAAGTAGTGGGAGCAGAGGGGTGGATCTTTCATCTGTCCCTGGGAAGCCAGCCCAGATGGTAATACCAAGAGGAACTCCTGGGACCCAGGCTGTCCTCACCAGGAGGAAAAGATAATGTCAGTGCTGAGGGAGAACGGAACTGAGAGGGACACTGGAGTGAGCTGAGACAAAGTGAAGAGGGCAGAATAACAGGCTTCTCAAGAACATCCATTTTGGAGTCAGACGTTCCTGAGTTTGAATCCTGCTTTTCCAGTAACAGCTGGTGTCTGGGGAGAGAAAAGGCTGTAAACTGATAGAGGCACGATAGGCCAAAGATGTGAGGGGTAAAATCAGACAGAAACCAGAAATCTATAGAAGCTGTGGTGACATGGTTTGCAGATGAAAATATATCTGAGAACCATTGTGTCAGCATCTTAGTGACTGTGGTACTTATTTTAAGAGCTCCAGGAGCAGTTTCGGGGAGGGAGTGGTTCAAGTTGTCTGGATGCAAATTAGATGCAACCATAGCCAGAACACTGGGTTGAGTGGTGGTTGGAGGTACTTTTGAGCCTCCAAGCCTTGTTCTATAGCCCCTGTCACATGGCAGGTTCTGATTCTCTAGTTTTGTCCAGCCTGTGGCATACCATTTCCAGCGCTGCACGTTGCTGCTGGGCCTGTGTGTTGGCGTAGCTCACATCCAGTGTGAGGTGTGGCGCAGCTCTTCCCCGGAAGCGAGGCCCTTCACCCCATTCCCATTGGTTCTGCCCTGGCTGTTTTCAAACCAAACTTAAACTAATGGCCAAAGCTGTGACTCCTACTTCAATGAGTGTTTTGGTTTTCTAGACCAATCTGGTGCATGTCTGGTATTAAACACCTCTCAGGGTCCTTTTGATTTTTTATTTTTTTTGATTTTTTTGAATTTTAAGAATTAATTTAGAGTTTGATAAAATTATTTTTAAATTTAATAAATGCATACATTTATCCATACTTCCTCCCCTGCCTACTCTACTCAGTCCATAACATCAATTTCTCTTAATTACTCCAATTTGACTGTAATTCAAGCTCTGTGAATTTCTCTGGCTTTCTGGTAGTCAAAACATGGTGGCAGTCTTAGTTTACAAGTAGGAACATTACTTCAACCTCAGGAGCATCTGAGTTTCACAATTTAGGCCAAAACATGCAACTTTATTGAGGGTGTGACTCCCATGTATCGGTGTCAGGGTGGCTTATAGCTACACAATAGATGTTTGCTTCTTGGATTATATTAATTTATAATTCCGGCAACACTTCTCATTTTCTTCTCTTCTTTTTTCTAAAGCTCTCATTTTGTGCACCGCAATCATCTCACTGACTAAACTCCCGGCTACGTCTCTGCCCCTTGACCTCATTTCTTGACGGTATTCTTTCAGCCTCACCCCTCTCCCTGGATTTTTCTAGACTGACTGAGCTAACCTTACTGCCTGAAGCTTACTTCCCTTCCTCCATGTTTTTATTCTGCTTCTCTACGCTGTTTTGTCTTTCTTTGCTTCCTGATTCCCTGTTTCTTAATTAGGATCCCAGAAACAGCTTATCAAAATAAAATAGTAGCCCCGTATCACTGACTGGAAGCTCCCAGATTGTGTCAACGTCGCACCAGGTTTTGCAGAAGTCAGTCCTTCCACTGAGAGCAGCAGGGCCTCACACCAACCCTACCTGTAGCCTCCTCTCCCTCTCGCTCCAGCATAAAACTCTCTGCAGCCCTTCTGTGAGTGGAGTGGGGGCAGATCTGCTACTTTGTCCTGGTGCAGAGCTAAGGATTTGCCCCCAGAGCTGGGTCATGCTGGCAAAGGAACTGAGGGGAGGGACAGAGTGAAATGACAAGGTAGACGCTGTGGTAATGAGGACAGGAAGCTTTATTTTTCACACAGGCACAGGCACTGCCAGTCAGGCTGGTGCAGGGGTGGGGGTTCTGTGAGACCCTGGCCATCAGACAGGCAGAGTCTTCTGGGGAGAGCTTGGAACCCTGGACAGGAATAGCCCCAGCTCAGCCTGTGAAAGCCAGAACAGGGTACCTGGGAAAGGACGTGTCAGGCTGGGGCTTTTCCTTGGTCTTTGAGATTCTTGTTTCCTTTAAATCGCTTGTCTCAGCATCAGGATCCAGGTCAGCAGCAGCCCCCAGAGCTGTGGCCGCAGCCGGAGCCCCCAGACTGCTGACCGCTGCCACTGTCGCAGGAGTCGGAGCTCTGGCTCCGGCAGCGGTGGGACCTGCGGCGCCTGTGGTGGCTCAGTAAGCAGCCGCCCTCAGAGCTGGGGCCACTGCAGTCCCCCGAGCTTGGAGCACAGCTGGAGGAGGCTGGAGGCAGGCACTGTGCTGGGCTCTTTGGGGGGCATTTGGGTGAGGGGCACTTGGGTGGGGGCTGGCACTGCTGCTGGCTCTGCTGGCAGGACATCTCGGCAGGAGGTCAGGGAGTCTGGACAAAACAAGGCAAGTTGTCAGATCAAAATGTACAGTCCACTGTCTGCCCGCCTCTAAGACCAGCTGCTTCCTGATGCAGGAGCTGCAGGAAGGAGGACGAGGGAAGCTGGTTTGGTGTTGGTTGGATCACGCTGGATGCCTCCTCTTTGCTCCCCACCCAGGACAGATTGCTGCCAGTCTACGTGGGCATCCGAGCTCTCGTATCTCCCAAAAACACCTAGGGATGCACCCATTGGGAACAGCATTGTGGAGGACAGATGTGAATATCTATTCATGGTCATGGATAGAAAGAGGATGGGAGGGAGTGCTGAGTCCCTGTGGCCATGGCAGGTCATGCAAGTTCTGTCCCGTCCCACACGGGCTCCCCCCTGACCTCACTCCCCCATTGCTCCTCTCTGGGCCCCATCTCTGGCTCTTCCTTCCAGACCCCTCTGTTTCCCTCTCCTCTGCTGCAACTTAGCTTTCTGCTCCAACATCTGAGACTGAGTCCTGTGCCCTGCTGGACACTCACCAGATGCAGCGAGGCAGGAGAAGAGAAGGCTGTTCCTGAGGAGGCTGTGGATGAGGAGCCAGGGTGGGAGCGCTTTTATCCTGTGCAGGGTTCGTGAGGCACAGCCCGGGCATGCTGCTGCTTTCACAACCAGGTGACTGCCAGGCACACCCCAGGACCATCCACTCAGCCTCTTCCTGCACACTCACCAAGACATCCGACAAGGGGAACCAGGAAGTCCTGACACCTGTCTACCTTCTTCTAACCCAGGGCTGATGGGGGTTGCCATTCCACTTTCTTTGTAGCGTCTTCTCAGCTCATGTTAACATGGCATCTGCTCCCTGGGATTTCTGGGAAGAAGGCATACATGGATGAGTATGGCACACTTCTGTTCTTGGGTTGCTCACAATCTGCTGGGCAAGATGGAAATATTAATACACACACTTGTAAGAATAAAGTCAAATAACAGGTGCTGAACTCTGCAATATGTCTCCAGCTTGATGGCAGGGTGTTTAATGTTAGCTTTCCCTCATCCTGCATATGACCCAGAGCACTCTGGCACATCCAGATGGGATCAATTACTGTCCTCTTGAGCTCCTGGTGGAAAATGGAGAAATGGAGCTTAGGCCCTGTCTGGGTTAAGCAGGGTCCCTAAGATCTCATGGTACCCAGGAATTCAACATGGGGTTCCCAAGGAACAGGGAGGTAGAGCTGAGTTGATTTTTGATGGATAGAACAATTTATTACAGCTGACAACATATAAAGTTTGAGGATGGTATATTCACATAAGTTGAAGACTTTCCTCATTTGAATTACCATTTGATATGCTACATTACCTATATTTTCAAAGAAAAATAACTGCCAAGAACACAACCAAAATTTAATAATTTAAATTAAAATATTTTTCTATGAAATTACATTACTTATTTATATTTTCTTACATGGAAGAATATTCATGACCTGTGTATAATTGGTTATAGCAGGTTATAAAACAATATATATGGTTATTTATGTGACATTTAAGTGAAATAATTTTACAGCAAGTGTCTTGTTCTTCTATGAGTATTAAAGCCTGTACGACTGGCTGCCTGTTTTTAGAGAAAAACATTGTTCTGTAAGGAGGTTTGATTTCTTTTTCTTTTTTTGCTCCATTTTTAAAGTCATCCTTTGAACCACAGGGATTTCTTAGTTCTTTCTTTAGAGACATGCGGGAGAATGAATCGCCCTGGGTCAGAGCAGCAGCAGCTCAGGAAGGTCAGTGAGCAGGAGGGAGAGTCAGGCCTTGAGCCCCTTAATTTCATTTTAGACTCAGTGGCCATTTTACTAACGTCGTTGGCTGTTCCTACAATGGATACTGTTCAGGAAAAGGAACTCACAAGAAAGAATAGTGGTTATGTCTTTCTGCCACACTTCATGGTAAGGCTGAAGGCAGAAGTAGAGTGGTGGGAAACACGGCCTTTCACTCACCAGCTTTGCCCATGGCTGGGCCTTTGACAATGCCAGACTGGGGGAGAGCCCAGCCTAGTGCAATGGCCACTTCCAGGGAACTCTGGGGCTCACACAAAGCCCATCTGGTCTCTGGTCTGACATCCTGGTAGGGGACACCACCCCCTGTTTGTGTTCCACAGGTTTAACATTTGGCCTGAATCCCTTTCATAGACCTGTGTGAGTGGGCAAAACACATACTGTCATTCCTCTGTCCCCACAGCACAATCATCAACACAGAAGACCGACTTCTATGACCAAATGTGTGGGGATTTCTCCCCACTGGCAAGCAAACCAGCAGTTCTTGAGCAGACACCAGTGGGGTGTACCCCAACTTAATTCCAACACTGTTCACCTGGAGGTAGTGTCAGATTGCACAGGGTGGGGGTGCGGTCCCCAAAAATGGCCCCCCTGCTTCAGATGCCAGTCACAAGTCCAGGCCTCTGGAACTTCTTTTTTTTTTTTTTTTTCCTTTTTTGTCTTTTTTACTGACCGGTAATGGGATCGCAACCNTTCCAACACTGTTCACCTGGAGGTAGTGTCAGATTGCACAGGGTGGGGGTGCGGTCCCCAAGAATGGCCCCCCTGCTTCAGATGCCAGTCACAAGTCTAGGCCTCTGGAACTTCTTTTTTTTGTTTTTTTTTCCTTTTTTGTCTTTTTTACTGACCGGTAATGGGATCGCAACCCTCGGTGTCGCGCCCGCACTGCGCTCAACCAGTGAGCGGGAACCGGTCTCCACATGGGATCCGAACCCTCGGCAGGAGCGCCCCCGTGCTCCCAAGAGGCGCACTCTCCAGTGCGCCACTGGGCCGGCTCAAGGCCTCTGGAACTTCTGACCAACCAGCTATAAGTCAGTGTTCCCACAACCCCCTCCTTGGGTTAGATTAGTTTGGTTGAGCAGCTCACAGAACTTAGGGAAACATGTACTTACGTTTACTGGTTTGTTATAAGGGACATTACAAAGGATACAGATGAAGAGGTGCATAGAGTGAGGTGAGGGAAAATGGGCACGGAGCTTCTATCACGGAGCTTCTACGCCCTCCCCAGGCACACCACCCTCCAGAAACCTCCATGTGTTCAGCTCTCCAGAAGCTCTCTGAACCCAGACCTCTTGGGTTTTTATGGAGGCTTCATTACAGAGGCATGATTGATTAAATCATTGGCTACTGGCAATCAGCTTACCCTTCAGTCCCTCTCCCCTCCCTGGAGGTTGGGGGTGGGACAGAAAGCCCTGCCTTGGTCTTTCCTGTGACCAGCCCCCCATCCTGAATCTACCTATGGGTTTCCAGCCATCATTAGTGTATGAGAAGACTCTCACCACTTTGGAGATTCTAAGGATTTAAGGAGCTGCGCATCAGGAGACTAGGAGGAAGACTAAGTGTATATTTTCACAATACCACAAGACCAAAAGTTTGTTTCTCCCCCGAAATTCGTTTTTGAAATCCTAATCAGTGCGATGGTATTAGGAGGTGGGGTCGTTGGGAGGTAACTAGGTCGCACAATACCACAAGACCAAAAGTTTGTTTCTCCCCCGAAATTCGTTTTTGAAATCCTAATCAATGTGATGGTATTAGGAGGTGGGGTCGTTGGGAGGTAACTAGGTCGTGAGGATGGAGCCCTCATGAATAGGATTAGAGCTCTTTATAAAATAGACCCCAGAGAGCGCTCTAGTCCTCTTTCTGCCGTGTGTGAAGAGACAATGAGAAGGCCTGGAAGAAGGCCCCCACCAGAACCTGACCATGCTGGCACCTGAACTGCGAGAAATAAATTTCTGTTGTTTTTAAGCTGCCCAGTTTATAGTGCTCTGTGATAGCAGCTTGAGGAGCTAAGACAGCCCCAGCATCCTGCTATCCATACCCTCCTTCCTAGAATTTCCTCTCACTTAAGTCATTCCTCTCTATATGTCTTCATTCAAAAAGTTTTTATGTAGTGTAAGCCATGGGCCGGGCACCGTGGACAGCACTGGGAATACAGTAGGGAACAGAGGAGATCCCATCTCTACTCTCAGGGAGTTTATGGTCTAATACAGAGGACAAACACCAAGGGAGGAAGGACAACTATTTCCAGGGCAAGGGCTCCCAGATTTTTAAGTCTTATCTCAACAAGTCTGGGACTTCAGACCCCCGCAGAAGTGAACATTTCTTTTGCATATTTTATGATTTTTCAGAAACAAGAACAGAGGCCATTTTTGAGTCATTTGGGTACAACACTTGAAAAATAACTCCAATCACAGTTTTGGCAAGCCCCAAATTCAAAGCATTCAGAAACTGTAAGGGGGAGTCTTCTCTATTCTTTGTGAAATGCAAGTCGTCTATTGGGTTTCCCTCAGCTCCAGCCCTAACCGCCTGCCTCTGGTGCCTCAACATCGTGTTGTTCCTAGTCTTTAACCCTTGGATAAGGAGCTGGCTTTCCCTAGATATGCAGGGAGTAGAGGGCAACTCTACAAGGGCCACCACTGCCGGGAGTCCCTTCTCAAGGAGAATAGGTATCCTGTGGTCCAGAGAGAGCAGAAGAAGCACAGAGACTGGTCTGGATGGACGATCTTAGAAGTTCTCGACTTGTTAATGCTAACATTATGGAGACAGGCATGCAGCTTTTCAGGTTTAACTCCCTGGGTACGTTTTGATTGGCCCATATAACTTGTAAGCCAGTGATGAATCTTCCTTTCCAGCTGATCAGAGTTAATGGTTAATTCAAGACTCTCTTGTCAGCAAAACAAGGTCTATTTGGTGACACTCAGTTGAGTCATACTTATGTAAGACGGGAGGAGAGAGATGAAAAATGTCACCTTTTGTTGGTGTTGAGATATAATTACATACCATAAAATCCATTTTTTTAAAGGGTAGAATTTGGTGGTTTTTAGGATATTCACTAAGTTGTACAAGCATCACCACTATCTAATTCCAGAACATTTTTAACACCCTCAAAAAGAATGCCATACCCATTAGCAGTCACTCCCCATTCCCCGCTGTCCCTCCTGGCAACCAGTAATCTACTTTTTGCCTCTATAGATTCACCTGTTTTGGACACTTCATATAAATGGAATCATACAATATAAGGCTTTTTGTGTTGGCTTCTTTCACTTAGCATATTGTTTTTAAGATTTATCCATGTATCATCAGTATTTCATTCCCTTTTATGGCTGAATATTATTCCTCTTTATGGAACATTTGTTCCATAAGACATTTTGTTTACCTATACGCCAACTGATGAAAATTTGGGTTATTACCATTTTTTGGCTATTATAAATAGTGTAGCTATAAATTTAATCTTTATTATTTCCTTCATCCAGGTTTAGATTTAGTTTATTCTTCTTTTTTTCAGTATAGAAGTTTAGGTTATTGATTTGAGATTTTTCTTCTTTTTTAATATAGGCATTTGCAACTATATATTTCCCTCTGAACACTCCTTTTTCTGTATCCCATGAGTTTTGGTATGTTGTATTTTCATTTTCATTTATGTCAAAGTGTTTTCTAATTTCCCTTGTGAGTTCTTTAACTTATTAGTTGCTTAAGGTGTGTTTTTAAAATTTACTTATTTCTGAATTTTCTAGTTTCACTTCTGTTATTGATTTATCATTTTATTCTACTGTGGTTGAAATAAGTACTTTGTATGATTTTAATCTTTTTAAGTTCAGTGATACTACTTGTATGGCCTAAAAAATGATCTATCCTGCAGAATTTCTATGTGCAGGTAAGAAAAATGTGTATTCTGCTATTGTGATTGGAGTGTTCAACAAGATGTCAGTTAGGTTTACTTGGTTTATAGTGTTGTTAAAGTCTTCTATTTCCTTTAAAAAATCTTCTGTCTAGTTGTTCTTCCATTATTTAAAGTGGAGTATGAAAGTATTCAACTATTATTGTTGAATTGTCTATTTCTCCACTTAATTTTGTTAGTGTTAGTCTTTGCTTCATGTAATTTGGGACTCCAATGTTTGGTGCATATATGTGTATAATAAGTATTTCTTTTATTGGATTGACCATTTTATGCTTATAAAATGTCATTCTTTGTCTTTAGTATTAATTTTGTGTTAAACTCTATTTTTTTCTACTAGTATAGCCACTCCAGCTCTCTTTGGTTACTGTTGCATAGTATATATTTTTCTACCCTTTTATTTTCAGTGTATTCATGTCTTTAAATCTAAAGTTTGTCACGTGTAGACAGTATATGTTGGACTCATGCTATTTTATCCATTCTGCTAATTTCTGTTGTTTGAAGTATTTAATCAATTTATATTTAATGCAATTACTGTTAAGGTAGGATTTATGTCTGCCATTTGCTATTTGTTTTTTATATATCATGTCTTTTTTGTTCTTATAATTCTCCATTAGGTTTTCTTTTGTGTTTAATAGATATATTCGAGTGTACCCTTTTAATTCCCACGTCATATAAGAGGGGGCTTCAAAACGTTCATGGAAAAGTGTAGTTAAAAGATAAAAATAAAAAATGTAAACTTTATTTTGTAACATAAGCTCCATCAAGTTCTAGACTATTTTGTAAGTGATGATACCAGCTTTTTAGTCCATTTGCTAAAGAATTGATGGTCCTGGGAATGTAACCATTTCAATGCAGTCTTTTTTACATTATTAACTGAAGAAAAATGGGTTCTCTTTAAAGATTTTAAGGTTAGGATGCAAAAAGAAGTTAGAAGGAGCCAAATCAGGATTGTAAGGTGGATGCCTAGTGATTTCCCATTGAAACTTTGGCAAAATTGCCTTTGTTTGATGAGAGGAATGAGCAGGAGCATGTGGTGGAGAAGGACTCTCTGGTGAAGCTTTCTTGGGTGTTTTCCTACTGAAGCTTTGGATAACTTTCTGAAAACACTCTCATAATAAGCAGATGTTATTGTTCTTTGGCCTTCCAGAAAGTCAAAAATCAAAATGCCTTGAGAATCCCCCCAAAACTGTTGCCATGACCTTTGCTTTTAACAGTCTGCTTTTGCTTTGACTGCCCACTTTCACCTCTTAGAAGCCATGGCTTTGATTGTGTTGTCTTTAGGATCATACTGATAATGCCTTGTATCATCTCCTGTTATGATTCTCTGAAGAAATGCTTCAGGATCTTGATTTCACTTTTTAAAAATTTCCATTGAAAGCTCTGCTCTTGTCTGTAGATGATCTGGGCAGAATAGTTTTGATAGTATCATCTCCTGTTATGATTCTCTGAAGAAATGCTTCAGGATCTTGATTTCACTTTTTAAAATTTTCCATTGAAAGCTCTGCTCTTGTCTGTAGATGATCTGGGCAGAATAGTTTTGATAGCCATTGAACGAAAAGTTTGCTTAACTTTAATTTTTCAGTCAGAGTTGTGTAAGCTGAACCAATTGAGATGTCTATGGTGTTGGCTATTGTATCTTCTATTAATGGTTGGTCCTCTTCAATTAGGGCACCAACAAGATTAGTTATTTCCTTGAAAATTGATGTGAATGGTCTGCTGTTGTGAGCTTCATCTTCTACATTGTCTTGTCTCTTTCTAAAAAGAGTTATCCATTTGTAAACTGCTGATTTTGGGGAGCATTGTGCTCATAAACTTTTGGTAAAGTACCAATGATTTCACCATTCTTCCACTCAAGCTTTAACATTAATTTGATATTTATTTTGCTTCAATTTTAGCAGAGTTCATGTTGCTGTGATAGGAGCTCTTTTCAAGCTGATGTCTTATCCTCAAACCAGCTCCTACTCAGACATGTTATAAGAAGTTAGTATAAGTTTATTTTGGTGGAAAAATTTTTGATATCCATGCATAGTTTTTTCATGATGTGCATTTTCCATGAACCTTTTGAAGACCCCTTCTATTTTGCTGTATTTTTTGAGTTATTTTCTTAGTAGTTTCCTTGGGGATTACTATTAACATCTTATCTTAAAGCAATCTAAGTCAAATTAATACCAACTTAATTTTGGTAGTGTACAAAAACTCGTCTCCTATATTCTTTGTTCCCTACCCCTCTTGTGTGCTGTTATTGTCACACGAATTACATCTTGATATATAATAAGGCTATCAACTCAGCTTTATAATTATTGCTTTGTGCAGTTGTCTTTTACTTATTTTTTTTTTAGTTTAATTTTTTTTGGTGTTTCAATAGAATTTACTTGTATATTTTCCATTTTCTATGCTATTCAAAGACATAGCATAGCTTTGTATTAGCTTTCTACAATACTGTGTTTTATATTTATCCAGTAAACTAAGATGCAGTACAACTATTGTACAATTTAGGGGTTTAAAAATATCTCCACAAGAGAAAGCAACTCAGCAAGACCTGGTGTTAAAACATTTTTCCAGAATAAATAGATATGCAATTGCCCTAAAAGATAGTTTTCAAATATTTAAATTACACCAAGATTCCTTCCAAATATCTGCCTTGCTCACACCAATGCAACCAATTCATTGCTAATATTGGGTCATGAAATTCTGGTATATTTTTATGGTTTTACTTTCTTCATTAATCAAAAAATCTTTTAAAGTGCTATAAGCAGCAATGTAAGTTGCACCAGTTCTCTGCTCATGGTACAGGTGCCAGTTGAGAAATAGCAAAAGGTACAGTTTAACAGTAAGTAATGCATGAAGAAACTGTAACAAGTGGCCTAAATACAGTGTTGGACATGATCAAACCAGTTATGTCTATAATTACTCAATTGAAACTAATATAGGTACATTCAAAATAAAGTTGGAGATTTTAGTTGGTATTTAGAATAAAATTTGAAGATTTTCTAGATAAAATATAAGCATGTTCTTTTGAAACTGGAGATAAAACCAATTGATGGAGAGCTAGAGATGTATTAACCTCTCCTATAGATAAGGAAATAAATAATAAATAAGCACAATACATAACTTACACTGAAGTTATGTATTTTAACAGCCTTACATGTAATATTCACGTATAAAATACTTAAAGTGCTTTTCTCAAATTTAAAAACTGAAGAATTTTTTAGAAAGACATTCAATATTTGAAAAAAGTACAGATTTACAAAATATGTATATTCTGTCATGAAAACTCCTCACCAACATTATACACTTTGAAAAAAATACAAACAAGATATTTTACAAATTTATGTAGCAATAGCTTAGTTCACACAATGCAATAAAAAGTACATTAATCAAGATACACAAGCTTTTGTAGGTTCTAGACTGAAGGAACTTTTTCTTTCTTCTTTCTCTTTCTTCTGCTGAATCCTTAAAACCTGTGGCACTTGAAATTTGTTAGCCTTTCTACCAAGGGGTAAATTATTCACAACAATGATGAAAAAGATTAACTGATCAATTGTCTATTATGAATCATTCCAGTTTTGCTCAACAATGGCCAAAACTCTTTTCTCATGTTCTCTTTTATTTTTCTGATAAAGCTGTGCTGCCTGGCTATTGGCTGCACTGTTTGGATTTAGTTCATCCAGCAAAGACTGAATTGATGTTAAGATAGACACATCGCATGTTGGACTCCATTGATTCTGAAGGATATCTAAACATATGCTACCATCAGCATACACATTTGGATAAGACATTTTGGATAAAAACCTAACAGTTGGCAATTTATTTGCATATTCTTCAGAAAATTCTATTACTACTTTAAAAGTACCATCTTCAAACGGTGTCCCTTATGGTCCAAATATAACTGCATTCTACTGCATGATGTTTTCAGATGGTACACCACTGACACCCACATGTGGGTTTTCTTGCAATTGCTTGAAATCCCGCGTGAGCCTCCTCTGGGCTGGGGTTGACATGCTCCCCAGCTGTTCCACAGTCAGTCTGAGAAAAAAGAGTCCCACATACCCTTCCCACCCCCAGCACAGTATCTGCATCACTGTGAGTCATTGCTGCCACCAAGACTGAAATGCAGTTGTCTTTTAAATCAAATAGGAGAAAAAGAATTTCAAACACAAAATACATTTATATTGTCTTTTATATTTACTATGCAGTTGCCTTTACCAATACTCTTTATTTCTTCATATGGATTTGAATTACTGTCTAGTGTCTTTTCTTTTTAGCCTGAAATCCTCCCTTTACTATTTCTTATAGGGCAGGGCTCCTAGCAATAAATTCTCTCAGTTTTTGTACTTGTGGAAATGCCTTAATTTTCCTTAAAATTTGAAGGGTATTTTTGCTGGATATAGAACTCTTTGTTCACTATCTTTTTTTGTTCTTCAGCATTTAAAATATGTCATCCTACTGCCTTCTGTCCTCCATAGTTTCTGATGAGAAATCAGCTGTTAATCTTGTTATTAGTATTATTAATATACAATGAGTCTTTTCCTTCTTGCTGTTTGGATGATTCTATTTTTGTCTTTGTCATTTGACAGTTTGATTATGACATGGTTAGGTGTGGAGCTCTTTGATTATATCCTATTTGGAGTTTGTTAATCTTCTTGGATGTATAGATTAATATTTTTCATCAAATTTGGCAGGATATTTCTTAAATTTAATTTTATTTTATCAACATAAAATGTGGTTGATTATTGTGGTTCATTACCGAAACCTCTTTCCCCCCTCCCTCTCCCCCATCCCTCCCAACAACCTCATATCTGTTCGCTTGTTATAACAACTTCAAGGAATTGTGATTGTTGTGTCTTCTTCCCTCCCCCACCAGTTTATTTGTGTATTTATTTATTTATTTTTAGCTCCCACAAATAAGTGAGAAAATGTGATATTTCTCTTTCTGTGCCTGACTCATTTCACTTAATATAATTTTCTCTAGGTTCATCCATGTTGCTGCAAATGGCAGTATTTCATTCTTTTTTATAGCAGAGTAGTATTCCATTGTGTAGATATAACACATTTTCCATATCCACTCATTTGATGATGGACATTTGGGCTGGTTCCAACTCTTAGCTATTGTGAATAGTGCTGCAGTGAACATTGGAGAACAGGTATACCTTTGACTTGATGATTTCCATCCCTCTGGGTATATTCCCAGCAGTGGGATAGCTGGGTCATATGGTAAATCCATCTGCAATTGTTTGAGGAACCTCCATACCATTTTAAATAGAGGCTGCACCATTTTGCAGTCCCACCAACAGTGTATGAGAGTTCCTTTTTCTCTGCAACCTCGCCAGCATTTATCATTCACAGTCTTTTGGATATTAGCCATCCTAACTGGGGTGAGATGGTATCTCAGTGTGGTTTTTTTTTTTTTTTTGTCTTTTGTCTTTTTTCCGTGTCTGGCAACGGATCGCAACCCTCAGTGTTGCCCCCGTACCGGACCGGGGACCGGCAACGGGATTGCAACTCTCGGTGTTGCTCCCGCACCTCGCTCAGCCAGTGAGCGGGAACCGGTCTGTATGTGGGATCCGAACCCTCGGGCGGGAGCGCCACCGTGCTTCCCAAGCGGCACACTATCCAGTGCGCCACCGGGCCAGCCCTCAGTGTGGTTTTGATTTGCATTTCCTGAATGCTGAGTGATGTTGAGCATTTTTTTATGTGTCTGTTGGCCATTCGTATATTTTCCTTTGAGAAATGAAATTTGGCAGGATTTGACTGTTATTTCTTCACACTTTTTTCCTATTTTTGTTTTATTTTGTTATTTAATTTCTATTTCTCTCATCTTCTTCCAGAACTCATATAATAAATATGTTGGTGTGCTTGACAGTACCCCCACAGGTCTCTGAGGCTATGTTCATTTTTTCCCCAATCTTTTTTCTTTCTGTTCCTTGGACTGAATAATCACAACTGATCTATCTTCAAGTCCACTGATTCTTCTACAGCTCAGATCTTCTCGTGAGCTCTTCTAGTGCATTTTTAATTTTAGATATTTACTTTTCAAGCCCCAAATTTCTATTTGGCTGTTATTTTATTCTTTCTTTTTAAAAAATTGATATTCTTTATTTAGCAAGACAGCATTCTCATACTTTCTTTTAGTTCTTGAGACATAGCTTATTTTAGTACTCTTAGCACATTTAAAATGGTTGACTTTCATCTTTGTATAGTGTGTTCAACATCTGAGCTTTCTTAGGGACGGTTTCTATTGACTGACTTTTTCCACGCTGTGTGGGCCATAATTTCTTATGTATTTGCATCTCCCTCCATTTTTTGTTGCTGTTGTTGTTGTTGAAATTTGACATTTTGCATCATATAATGTGGTAATACTGGAAATCAGGTTCTTTACCCCTTTTCTGGGGCTTATTGTTGTTGTTCATTGTTGTTATTGTTTTTACTGTTTATTTGCTTAGTGACTTTCCTGAACAAATTCTGTGAAGTCTTTATTCTTTGTTAGCTTAGGGGACAGAGATTTCCTTAAATGCTGAGCTAATAAGTCTCTCAACCTTTGCTGAAGACCTCTGTGTGCATGTTGGAGCATGTTTTCAAGATTTCAGCAAGCAGTTTACAAATCTGCCTTAGATTTCACTTTCTGCTTATGCAGAACTTCAAGATCAGTCAAAGGTGAGATATTAAGGCCTTCCCAGCCGAGTCTTTACTGGGCATGCACATAGCCCTATAAATTCACATAGTCTCCTAGAATTTCAGGAATATTATAGAGCTTCTTTGAGCTCTCTATGGATGTTTCGTTTCTCAGGTTTTTTATGTAAGTTTTTCTGGTCAGCTTGTGGTTTGCCCAACTGTTATCACAACCTCAGGCAGCTATGATGTTAAACAATTTCCACTAACTATTTTTTAACAAACACCTTGGGATACAAGCTGTTTGCAACAGGTGAGCTCTAAGTTAGGTGGCGTAAAGACAAGTCCTCCTAGTTGGGATTTCAGAGAAACTGTTATATATGTCAGATAATAATGATTCTCTGGGCATGAGGCTTTTGGAAAATTCCTGACCTGTTCTGTTCCCTCTAGTGGCTACTAGTATTTTAGTGTTCAAGACTACTATGGCATTGGGGACAGGGTGATGGGAATAGAGCAAGTTAAACTGTCACAAAACTCACTGCTCTTATTGATATTCAGTGATTTTCTTGAATGAACAGTTGTAATATTTTTGCAAGCCTTTGGTAAATTTTCAGAGTTTTGCAAAAGTTCATTTTGTCAATTTTTTAAAAGTTTTCTTAATGAAGAAACAGAATTTTAGACATCCTTGCTCCACCATTCCCAGCCTTGTCTTCTTATTTGAAAACATTTGCCTCTAGTTTATCATCTGGGTCATAAACTCCCCATCCAATAAGTTTTATCATTCTGAGATGTACAGCTGTTGTCATCACCACTGAGATACTTCCATATATACCCAGGCTGTATGAGGAAGTAAGATGAAGCTTTTCCTATTATTGAGATTTGGCAAATGCAACTCGCAACTTGTAAATGGCAGGCAGTAAGAACCCTCCACCTTGTAAAGAGAGGTTGAAGGAGCCCCCCTGCCATCAGTCTTCCTCGAATTCTAGAGCATATGATTAGTAAACTAGCAAAGTGATGAAAAGTTTCCAAGGTAAGATAGAACGCTGAGGCTTTTTCCTTACATGTCACATAGGGAGAAGAACAGGTCATTCCTTCCACCTTCCACTAGAAGTGATAGGAATTTCAAGGAGAAAAACTATAAAATTTAGAGATACCTAAAAAACAGGGAGACCGAAATTTCATATCTCAATTTCATCAACGGACTCACTGAACAGTTCTCTATGACTATTTTAGAGAATGGAAAAGTAATTGGAAAAAAAAATAGAGAGGAGATGGGGAAGGGAGAAGCAGCCAGTTCCCCGTATTTTCCCTGAGTCAACTGTTCAGCTTGTGGGCATGAGCTGCACTGCCACGGTCCAGCTGGGAGTGTGGCTTCCAAGGTGGAGACCCTGTGGCTTGTACCAATGGGGTTGAGAGTTTAGGGGAGTGTCTGAAGAGGTCCAATTTTCTATGTCAGGTTGCCATGCTATGAGAAAGCACTTTGCAAGTCTCCTTGAAGAAATCATCATCTACCTGGTGAGAGTGTGCCCGTGGGCTTTTGGTACAGAGGGGATGAAGCCATTGAGAAATACCAGCAGCACCATTCCAGTATGGGATGTTTGCTTTCTTCCCTTGTCCGTCTCCTTGAAGAAATCATCATCTACCTGGTGAGAGTGTGCCCGTGGGCTTTTGGTACAGAGGAGATGAAGCCATTGAGAAATACCAGCAGCACCATTCCAGTATGGGATGTTTGCTTTCTTCCCTTGTCCGTCATCAGGGAAGCAGTGGGGGGACAGGGACCCGCAGGGCCGAGCAGGAGGTGGGGGTCAGTGAGAGAGCTGGCCATGCCTCTTTCCCACATAGGCCTTTAGGAGAGGGTCGATCTGTGCTGGGTGGAGGGAGAGGCATTAAGGTTCGTATGATGAGTTATGTTCAACAGTACAGTATGGGATAATCCCTGAATCTCTGAAAATGTTTAGAAAGTTCTAGAACACACTTAAAATATTGTCAAAGGAGAACCAGTGCAGCATATTAGAAGATAGAGACTGGAGGAAAAAAAATCCCATTTGTATCCCACTAAGTTCTGATTGCTTAATAAACTTGTTAAAAGATCTTTGGAAGATTTTCATATCAAGGATTTCTCTTGATACCTCCTCCTTTTCCACTAACAGTCAATAAATGAATGAATACCCAATTTCCTAAATTATGTAATATTTCCCAGTTCCATTTAGGGAAGCTCCTTCTTAGAGTTAATCATGGCTCTATAAAATCAGGGTTTTGTGTAAAAAATGTGAAAGGCTTCAGATACTGACACTGGAAAGTTTTTTGTCTTCAAACCCCTTGTCATTCTCAAACCTTCAGTTTCTGTGAGCCACTGAGGATGGTCAGTGATGTGATCTCGTTTCTTTGTTCACCCTGGAGCTGGGCTCCAACACTAATTGCAGGTCAGTGGTAAGCCTGGAGTGCTGGGCCACGGATCAAATCGCCAGCCATCCAGGGGAGTTTGGGCCACCAAGACAGGCATAGGGCAGGCAGACAGAGCTGAAGAAGGTTCCATTATTTTTCAAAGTCACACACAAGTACCAAAGGGTATCTAGAAAGTGGGAGCTGAGGTGGGGAACAGATGGGTGTTAGGAGGTCAGAGAGGGTGAACTTTCTGGAGAGAACTGAGAACCCTCTACATCAGAGGTTCTGAACTTTGTCTGCACATTGAAATCATCCAGGAAGGTTTAAAAAACTAGTGAGCTCTGAGCTTCACCTCCAAGACTCTGATTGACTTGGCCAGAAGTGCAACCTAGGCATCAGGAGTTTTAGTATCTCCCGAGGTGATTCTAATGTATAGCCAGGTTTGAGAAGATCAGCTCACATGAGGTGCAAGAGAAAGAATTGGAGGGTAGAGAATGGGATTACCTGCGGGTTTTCATACCTGTTGCCCACAGAACAGACAGAAAATTCTTTGGCAGTCAGTACCAGTCTCTGGCCAATCAGGAGCTGTCTGATTTCTCTAGTCTCAACTCCTGCCATCCTCTCCTAAAAATCTCACCTCCAGCTCCTTACCTGTCTGTGACACACCAGGGGCCCAAGGACCTTTGCCTGGGCCTGGGCTGGAGGGCACCTTCATGACTGGTGCTGGGTGCTCAGAGAGTATCCATCTGAACACCTGGGAAAAGATGCAGGTGTCACAGGGAGTTCTGGCCCACAGAAGGCCTGGACAAGACCTTGTCACCATGTTCTGTGTCACCCACTTATAGCCTTCAGGGTCCTGGTATAGGGAGGGAAAGGGAAAAAGAGTAAGTTTTTCTGAGAGAAAAGATCTGGGATGCCCCAAGACAGTCCAAATAGTCATTCCTTAAGCTTTTTATGTGCTTGTTTTCTTCCCTCTCTAGCTCCCTTTCCTTTTAAACCCTTTCTTTCCTTCTCTTCTTTCTTTTATTCTTTAAAAAAAACTGATGATGCCCCCACTAGGCATTGTGTTAGACACACAATTTGTTAGGTGATAGACACACCTAATCATAAATGAATAAGATACAGTCCTGGTTGGGTAGCTCCCTGTGTAGTGGGGCAGATGGACAGATAGTCAAACAACTATGAGCCAAGGTGATGAGAGCTGTAATTAACATGTGCGGGGAGTCCTCGGGATTAAACAAGAACTTTTGAGTATCAGTCTCCTGTTGCCTTGGTGTGTTCAGATGTTGTCATTTGGTGTCACTTGGGAGTGGTTGCAATGAAGTCACCAGCCTGTAAGAACTGACGATGATCATGCAGCTGGAACAGTGGGACAAGGAGCCTGACCTGTCCTCAGGGAAGCTGGTCCAGAGACACTGAGAGGAACTTGTGAAGTTCAGGAGGCAGAGGTGTCCTCTCAGAGGGGAGGGTATGGATAAGGCTAATGTCTGAGGGCAGAATGTGGTGGACAGAAGGGGCCAGAATAATGTGCTCATTAAGAGCACTGGTTGGGGAGTCAGATATTCCTGACTTTGTTTCCTTGTTTGTTCAGCTGATAGCTGTCTTAACAAGGTAGACGTATTTGGGAGAGAAAAGGTTATTGTGTAATGAAAGCACAATGGACTATAGATGTTATAGTTGAAATCAGAGATGGAAATAAGAAACTAACCTGCATGTAATGAACCATGTGCCAATAAGTCACTCACTCTGTATGTTTCTGAGTTTTGGGTACAGGTCAGAGAAGGAGCTGACTCATCTAGGCTGGCACAGCCAGGGTGAACTTAGTTGAAAGATGAATTATAATTAATAGTGGTGAATAATAATGGATAGACGTGGTAGTGTGACTGTGTACATCTGACATAATGCAATTGATATGATTGACTAATGTCTGTAGAAATTGCATTCAAGTCAACTGTGTAGAATTCTCCTATTGCATGTTGTTAAAACACTAGACATGAATTTCCTTCTGAAATGTAATCACACTAAAGAGTAGGACAAATCTTATATCACACATGTAATTAAAATATGGTTTTTGATAAAACATTATTATTACAGTGAATATGTCTGCTCATCCTGCTACAGGAAGGCTGCGGTTGTGACTCCCACTTGGAGATAAGGTATAACAGGGAGAAAATGACAATACCTTCACAGCAACGCAAGCATTCTTTTTTCCACTGGGACTTTGGAGGGAGTGAGGAAGGGAGACTGGCAAGAGCATGAGAACAGAGGCCTCCTTTGCACTAACATTGTCTCCATCATCACAAGCAATTCATTCCTTGCTTTTACTTGATTGCTGCCTTTGATATGGAAGCAAAATGTTTCTACATGACCTTTTGCCAATAGCAAAGCCAATGTTTAATCTTTAATGATTTTCCCAGACCAGGATCTTTTGCTGTGTGTATTAAACCTCCACTGCTGCCTCCCCAATCCAAGGATGTGAGAAACCAATGAGATAGAGGTATTTTTGTATCTGATGCTGCTGCTTTGCAAGCAAATTAGGGAACTGTCATGAATGGACCCACTAGAGCAAAAGCTCCCTGAGAATAGCATTTTATTTTTTCTTGTTCACTATTGTATCTTCAGTGCCTATCATGGTGTTTGTACATAATAGTTGCTCAGTAAATAGTTTTTGAATCAATTAGTTATTAGCTGTTGGATCTGGGACTGGGTCAAAGTGGTCTCAAGATGAGAATCAGAGCATCTTTCCAACCACTGAGCTCTCACCTGTTGGGGTCTACTCTTAGGGGCAACATGGTAAGCTTTATAACTTCTGGCTGTCTTTGACTATCCTGGTGTTTCAGGTCCAAATTTTATTGGCTGGTCCAACTCCTATTTCTTCTGCCTTCTGAGTGGACTCACTATCCTCAGAAATTGTTAGACACGTTTCATGGACAACTTGGATTTGACAGGTGCTTCTGAGATGCCAACCCTCATTCTATAGTCCTTGGCAGATGACAGGCTTTACTTTTTCAAAGGCTGAATCCTTTCTCGTGTAGCTGTTGTACAGTTAGGAATGTGGCCCATGAATTCCAGCCACTATCCATATAGTGATCCTTAGTTTCCGTATGAGTGGAGTGGTTGCAACCAAATTTTGGGGTTTCATGACTCTGGGTCCACATGGCAAGGCCTCACACACATGGTGGCAATTCCAACCTCCCAGCCAAACTTACCCATCCTGAACATTTTTTGAGGCATATTTTCAGTAAGACTTGACACTGTTTCTGTCCCATGGTGAAGTGCTATGCAAAAATTTCTCAAGTTTTGAGTGATAAGCATCTTGTGGTGATGAATTCCAACATGGCAGCTGTGGTTCCTACCATAGGAAACTGTGTTGAGCTGGGGAGTAGATCAGACCTGGTCAGAGTATGTCTCACATCAAACTCCTTGAGAGCCCTTTTCTTTATTAAATTCCAAAGATTTTAGGAACTCTGAGACTGTGGATGTTGAAGTGAAAATAAATATCCAGGTGATATTTTCCCAGGACAGAAAAAAATTTTTTTTTGATTCAATGAACCCATAAAGTGCTACATAGATTCATTTTTTTGGTGGTATACCCAGTCCCACAGTGATTTCTCCCACATTTTCAACTGGAGTTTAGTTCAGTTTCTATGGTATTCCTTTGGCTTATTCCAAGAACCATCTGGATGATTTTGATGGACTGTTTCAACCATCTAGCAGACAGAGTGAGGCTCCTCTCAAAGGAGATGATTTCAACCTAAAGGGCAATTAGCTTTCATATTTTAGGTCCTAAATATGGGAAAGAAAAATTTTAAAAAGTTTTACCAAGTTATAACTCAGACGGTTGGGCTCTTAGCTCGCAAATTTAAAAACTCAAACAAAAATAAAAACAAAACACAACTTTATACAGTCCAGAATAAATGTTAAGTGGAAAAGAAGCATTGTTCTCTTCAGATCTCTTGACCCTTAGCTCGCAAATTTAAAAACTCAAACAAAAATAAAAACAAAACACAACTTTATACAGTCCGGAATAAATGTTAAGTGGAAAAGAAGCATTGTTCTCTTCAGATCTCTTGACAAGTCTCAAGGGAAGCTAAGTGGCCGAGACCATGGCTCACAGAGCTGTGTGGACCTGCAGTCTCCCACGTGCAGAATGAGGTTATGAGGAGCATCTACCTTATCGATTGTTTGGAGAACTACATGAGTTCATAGTGTTTACTTATGAGTTCCTAGCAGCTGATAAGCACTAGTAAGTTTTTGATCTGACAATTATTGTAATTTATAACCCTTGCAATACTTTTCATTTTCCTTTTCCTTTTTTTTTCTTATCGCCTCATGGTCCACACTCTTCACAGTATCACATTTTCTAAATTGTCAGCCCCATCTCTCCCCCTGACCCATAGCTTCTTTACATTTAACTGATTCTCTCCCACCCCCATCTCCCTCTGGGATTTTTATTGTGTATATGGAGCTATCTGTTCTCCCTCAGGCTGTCCTTCCTTTACCTACCTTTTTATTCTAGTCTAAGGTTTTTCAACTTTGTCACTATTGGCATTTTGGCCCAGATAATTCTCTGTCGTGGGGGCTGTCCTGTGCTTTGTAGGGTGTTTAGCTGCATCACTGGCCTCTATGCACTAGATACCATTAGTGTGAGGAGCCCTCAAAAAGTTCGAGGAAAAATAGAATTGAGAGTTAATATGAATCTTTCCATGAACTTTTTGAAGTATGCTTGTACTCTTTCTACCCCATGTTTTGACCACCAAAAATATCCCTAGGTAGTTCCAAACGTTCCTTGGAGGGCCAAATTCCCCTTAGATGAGAACGACCTATTCTATTTTTGGATGATCGCCTATAACACCGACATTGCTTGTTAACTGGAATGTCAGAAGCAGCTCATCAAAGCAAATAGCAGCTCCTCATAGCGAGTCCACCGTGAAATGAATGCACAGCCCATGCTTCATAGGTTTGGTTAATTGTTCCCTCTACTGAGGGTTAGTGGCCTCGGTCCAATCCCCCTCTTCTCCGCAGCTGCCTCACAATTCCAGCAGAAAAGGACCTGATAGACCCTCAGTTTTTTTCTAGTCTAGAGCTAGCATTCTGCACCCTCTGTATGGCAGTGCTGGAGGGGCTGAGGGCAGGGGCACACATCCAGCTACCTGGGGAGGGACAGAGTGAAATGACAAGGTAGACGCTGTGGTAATGAGGACAGGAAGCTTTATTTTTCACACAGGCACAGGCACTGCCAGTCAGGCTGGTGCAGGGGTGGGGGTTCTGTGAGACCCTGGCCATCAGACAGGCAGAGTCTTCTGGGGAGAGCTTGGAACCCTGGGCAGGAATAGCCCCAGCTCAGCCTGTGAAAGCAAGAACAGGGTACCTGGGAAAGGACGTGTCAGGCTGGGGCTTTTCCTTGGTCTTTGAGATTCTTGTTTCCTTTAAATCGCTTGTCTCAGCATCAGGATCCAGGTCAGCAGCAGCCCCCAGAGCTGTGGCCGCAGCCGGAGCCCCCAGACTGCTGACCCCTGCCACTGTCGCAGGAGTCGGAGCTCTGGCGCCGGCAGCGGTGGGACCTGCGGCGCCTGTGGTGGCTCAGTAAGCAGCCGCCCTCAGAGCTGGGGCCACTGCAGCCCCCCGAGCTTGGAGCACAGCTGGAGGAGGCTGGAGGCAGGCACTGTGCTGGGCTCTTTGGGGGGCATTTGGGTGAGGGGCACTTGGGTGGGGGCTGGCACTGCTGCTGGCTCTGCTGGCAGGACATCTCGGCAGGAGGTCAGGGAGTCTGGACAAAACAAGGCAAGTTGTCAGATCAAAATGTACAGTCCACTGTCTGCCCGCCTCTAAGACCAGCTGCTTCCTGATGCAGGAGCTGCAGGAAGGAGGACGAGGGAAGCTGGTTTGGTGTTGGTGGGATCACGCCGATCACGCTGGATGCCTCCTCTTTGCTCCCCACCCAGGACAGATCGCTGCCAGTCTACGTGGGCATCCGAGCTCTCGTATCTCCCAAAAACACCTAGGGATGAACCCATTGGGAACAGCATTGTGGAGGACAGATGTGAATATCTATTCATGGTCATGGATAGAAAGAGGATGGGAGGGAGTGCTGAGTCCCCGTGGCCATGGCAGGTCATGCAAGTTCTGTCCCGTCCCACACGGGCTCCCTCCTGACCTCACTCCCCCATTGCTCCTCTCTGGGCCCCATCTCTGGCTCTTCCTTCCAGACCCCTCTGTTTCCCTCTCCTCTGCTGCGACTTAGCTTTCTGCTCCAACATCTGAGACTGAGTCCTGTCCCCTGCTGGACACTTACCAGATGCAGCGAGGCAGGAGAAGAGAAGGCTGTTCCTGAGGAGGCTGTGGATGAGGAGCCAGGGTGGGAGCGCTTTTATCCTGTGCAGGGTTCGTGAGGCACAGCCCGGGCATGCTGCTGCTTTCACAACCGGGTGACTGCCAGGCACACCCCAAGTCTGGGTGAGCCTTTTCCTGGGCTCTTCCATAATGTTCAGCTAATGAGATTGAACCAGGAAACAGCATGACTATTGACACACCTCCTCCGGGCCTCCTGGGAGCCTCTCACTCCTTCTTTCCTCCCTCCTTCCCTCCCTTTCTTCAGAGCAGAATCTGTTTCATGTACTTTCCTGGGAATGGAAATGGAATTCTATGACAGAATTCTTTCTTAAGTTTATGGTCTAACAGGACAGACACACACAGAGACAAATAAATAAATAACCAAACAAATTCCAAGTGATAAATGTTGTAATATATGCGAAGTCCCCAGGCTACCCAGTGACCATGGCCTTCAGATGTAATCCCTGCTGCCTTCTGGGCTCCTGTCTGTGAGCGCCTGGGCACGCGGTGGGGGAGTGTGCTGGGGCCTGCGTTATGGAGCCCCTGTACGGCCACATGGCACTTAGGAGCAGCATGGGGTTTCTGGACATGAAATGACAGAAGTAAGTTAGCTTTTAATGGACAAATAAATAAATTGTACAGAGTTAAAATGTCCTCCTTTTGTTTTTAATCAATTCATGTAAACCGAAGCCTATTTGTCCACTTGAGTTTATTGTAATACCATGCTATATTCAAAACATAAAATAAAATTAGGACTACAAATAAACTTTAATAGTGCATATATAATTTAAATACTTTTTACTATTAAAATAATATTAAATCATGGATTTATATTTTGTTACAGAGACAAATGACCATGGCCTATTGTTAATTGATGAAAAGCAGGTGGTAACGCTGTATACACAGTTAATTAAATGATATTTTGAATGGGACCTTTTTATAGTGAGTGTGTTTTATTCTTTATGACCATTAAAACCTATAGGACCGGCCTCCTGCCTTTAGACGATTGCGTTTTCCTCACTCACCCATGCTGAAACATAGAGACCCCCTGGTTTATTTCAAGGCCCTGTCGGGAAGGACTTGCAGTGAACTCCAGCAGTGTTAGCTCCCGGTGGAGGTGGGGAGGAGACAGCTGGGAAGAAGCTTATGCCCTCACTGACGTGATCCTGTCTCCACAATGACCTTCTTCATCCCACGGAGGCCATACTTTCAGTCTCAGCCTCATTTCAGTTCTGGCACTGTTTCCTTCATGCTATTGAGAGCCCCACTGCTAGATACTGGACTGGAAAGGGGAAAGTCTGAGGGATGACGACAGACAGCGCTTTCCATGCAGACAGTGGAGAAGATGAACAGGGAGAGAACAGTGGAAAACACGTTTTAATTCTCATCAGCTTTGCTGGATGGGGCAGCCTTAGACAATGCCACATGGGTAGGGTTACTCTCCCTCCTGGTTTACCTGGGGAGTCCTAGTCTACGATTGAGTCCTCGTGTAATTACTCCATAGCATCTTGGTTTGGACCATCATACAGAGAGAAGAGGTCACCCTAATGGAAGCTGTGCTACAGCACATTTGGGGTCCTCAAGAAGGCATGGCCCCACCTTTAGTTGTGACCAGGATGGGGACATCACCCACTGTCTTTTCTCCCACAGACCTTATCTTCCTCTTTCCTAACTGCCATCGTCAACCCTTCCTCCTGAGCTCCTTCTCATTCAGTCACCCCCACATCTGTGTATTCAACAAACTGTAACCGAGTATCAGGTGTGGGTCAGGCGCTGTGCTCAGCGCTGGGGATACCACTGCAGAGGAGAGAGACACAGCCAGCTGCCCTCACAGGGCTGACCGACAACCCAGCCATGGAGAAAGGCACCAAATGACGAATTACAGCTGTCGTGTATGTTAAAGAGAAATTGCAGCTTCTGGGGGGCATGTAAGAAAAAGTCTAACTTCATCTAGGGGTTCAGATCTTTCTGCAGAAACGTAGTTTTTACACTCGACTTGTGGTTCAATAGAAGCAAGAACAAAGCATCTTTTTGGTTTAAATGGGTATAATCTTTAGTTGTTGGGAAACAACAACTGAAGAGTAACATTAATCTCAATGGTTGGGTAAGTTCCAAAGTTTCTAGTGACTCTCAGTGGGGAGAGGAGGCTTCTTACCTCCTCTGAGCAGGGTGGACATTGAGTATGTGAGCGGGGCAGGAGTGGGGGAGTGGGGCGTACTGTGTGTTCAGAGACTGTCAGGCTGCCTTGTGCTACCACGTGACACATACACAAGTCAAGAAATTACGCAGAGACACTGTGACTATGCGGATCATTGGTCATTTCCAGGTACTGTAATGTAGGCAAATATAGTTATTGTGATCTCACTTTGTACTCAGAGGCTGAAGAAATCATCTCATGTTTAGGTTTCGTGTTTTAAGATATGCTCATAATTTGCAAAAGTGTGCCTTTCTTGTAAATGTAAAAACATCCAGACTGGCCAGCAACTCTGAGGCGAGGCTTGAAGTAGTTGAGACACTACCACACTCACATCAGACTAAAGGGAAACCAAAAACATATGGTCATTTTGACAGATGCAGAAAAAGCATTTGACATAAACCATTATCAATTCATGATTTTTTTTTTAAAAAAAACCTCTCTGCAAATAAGGAACAGAAGGGAATATCCTCAATGTGATGAAGGATATCAGTAAAAAACCTACAGCTAATATCATAGTTAATAGTGAGGGAGTGGATTGTTGTTCTTTCCTCCTAAGAACAAGAGCAAGGCAAAGGCAGATCCGTGGAGCACAGAGTCCAAAAATAGAGCCAGATGTATGATTATTTATTTTAAACAGAGGTACAAAGGCAACTGACTGGAGGAAAGATAGTCATTTCAACAAATGATGTTGAAAAAATTGGACATTCTTACGTTAAAAATCATTCCTAATGCTATATACAAAAATAACTCAATGTGAGCAACAGACCAAAATGCAGAATATGAAAGTGCAAAACTTCTAGAATAAAACGTAAGAGAAAATAAATTGTGACTGGGTTATGCGAAAGTTTTTCAGATAGGTCAAAAGAAAAATATTGGACTTCAGCAAAATTAAAAACTGCTGCTTTTCAGAAGACACTTAAAAATAAGAAAACGTATAGACTTGAATAAAATATTTGTAGAAGATATATTTGATTAAGGACTTGTTTTCGGAATATTTTAAAAATGCTTAAAAACCAATAAAGGGAAACAGACAACCTGATTAAAAACTGGGCAAAGACACAGAAAGAGAAATAACCACATGTCCTCACTCATAAGCGGGAGCTAAAAAAAATACACGATAAAAAAAGAAAGAAAGATATAATAATCACAATAATTCATTGAACTTTCAAAAGGAGAGAGTAGAACTGAGGCTAATAGAGATGGGAAAGGGAGAAGGGCAGGTGAGGTTAGAGAGAAATTGGTAAAGGGCTACAAAAAATATTGATTGAACTTTCAAAAGGAGAGAGTAGAACTGAGGCTAATAGAGATGGGAAAGGGAGAAGGGCGGGTGAGGTTAGAGAGAAATTGGTAAAGGGCTACAAAAAATATTGCATTGTGTAGTGTTGAATATACTAATTATCCTGATTTGAGCATCACATATTGCATGCAGGTAATGATATTCAATGCTGTACCCCGCAGATATGTACAATCACTTATGTTTCAATAAATAATAAAAAAATGGGCAAAATACTTCAAGAGACATTTCAACAAAGATACATGGATGGCAAATAAGCACATGAAAAGAAACTCAACATTATTAGTCATTAGGGAAACACAAACCTAAAGCAAAACTAGATATCGCTCCACATTTATTGGTCAAAATAAAAATATCTGAGAATACCAACTACTATCAAGGATGTGGAGCAACTAGAACTTTTGACCATTGCTGGTGGAAATGCACAATCGTACAGCCACCTTGGAAAACAGTTTAGCAGTTTCTTAAAAAATTGAACATTCACTTACTATTTGCCCCAGAAATCTTATTTTTAGATATTTAGCCAAGAGAAATAAAATTTACATCTACAGAGAAACCTGTAGGCTAATATTTATAGTGGTTTTATTTATTACTCTCTTGAACTTGAAACAACCCAAATGTCTTTCAACTGGTGAATGGAGATATATATATATATATATATATATAAATATAAAAGGGACATCTACACAATGGAATTATACTTAATGATAAAAAAGAATGAACTACTCATACATGAAACGACAGGAGTGAATCTCAAATGCATTATTCTACGTGAAAGATGCCAAGCTTTAAATGCTATATATTATATGATTCCAATTATATGACATTCTGGAAAAGACAAAATTATAAAAACTGAAAATAGACCAGTGGTTGCCAAAGGCTGGTAAGGGGAATGTTTGACTACATAGGCACATGAGGGAATATTATGAGGTGATGAAACTCTTCTATATCCTAATAATAGTGGTGTTTACATGACTGTATATGTTAGTCAAAGGTCATTGAAACGGATACTAAATGGGGTGATTATTTTGGTATGTAAATAATACCTCAAAAAATCTAAACAGAAAAACAACAATTAAAAATAATACTTTTAGGAATAAATAAAAACTGATAAAATATACAGAAAAGGAAGTAAAGAATAATAAATACAAGATTTAGGACTATGGTGACATCAGATGTGACAGGCAGAGGCGTGGGTTTAAGGGTGATCTACGTGGGTACATATGACATACTATCAAAGTTCTCGTTTTCACTTGGGTGGTGGATTTTTGTGTGTTTGTTATTTACATAGCAGATAGGCATTTAAGCAGATAGATACATTAATAAAGAGGCGCCAGCATAGACCAATGTTGAGCATATCTTATGAACAAAGGATTATTGTTAATCCAAAACCATGCACCTAAAATTCCATAGTAAGGACACTAAATGATGTAAACTCCAGGAATAAATATCTTCTCAAGGTGTTGTTTTCAGCTTGCTCATCTCATCTTCCCCAAGAATGACTCAGCTGCTTTTCACAGCATCAGTCACATGATGCAGAGGAGAAGGGGTGATCCTTGTTTGTGTATTTGTTTGCTCATTTATTACTAATACACCTGCTCAGAAGGTTCACCCTAGAACAAGACCAAAGATAATGCACTTCCTGTTTCAGAGCTAACTTAGGCATTTTTATGTCGTTAAACCCTCATTACCATGGGATAGCACAGTCAGGTAAGGTAAGCTTTTAAGTCAGTCAGGTAAGTTTCTTCTTTATTGTGTTATTCCAGGTCCTCAGGATGTCAGGGATACCAAGAAATCGTCACAGTGCAGAACATTTGGAGTTGCCCCATACTCTGGGAGAAGGAACAGGGATGTGGTTCAAGTGTCTTCTGTCATGGCAGGTTCACTGTGGCCTCTGCTCTGAGGAGGAACAGGTGGGGTAGATTCTGCAGGAAGGTGTGAGATTAGGGAGCCATCTCCAGGAGGAAAAGAATGAGAACATCAGGATATGGAGACAGGGATGAAGAGGGACCTGGGGGTGGGGCTGGGAAGAGGTCAGCTACCAGTCAGCTCTTAATTCATGAGGAAAGGGGAACTTCCTGCTGACAAGCTCTGAAATGCTTTGGGTCACAGTGACTGGGGGACACGTAGCCTTGAAACAGCTCAAAATTGTACGCCATTGAGATTAAAAATGGACTCTGAAGTTGTTTCTGGAAAACCACTCTCAATGGAAAAGTA
>NW_007730889.1:1828-2641 GCF_000696425.1 Galeopterus variegatus | reverse complement strand
CATTGAGATTAAAAATGGACTCTGAAGTTGTTTCTGGAAAACCACTCTCAATGGAAAAGTAGTTATTCACTTCAGCAGCTAGATTCAACCCCAAGACAAAGACACTTCTCCTCTCACCCACCCTATGACTTCTACATTTTGCCTTAGGGCTCACTCACCACAGATGTAAACCCTTGCGCAGTGTTTATCTTCTCTGCCGGGCTGTAAGATCCCTGCAAGTGTGAAGTGCCTCTTACTCACTGCTGAAAGCCAAGCTGAGCAAGCGACCTACTGGCCCTAGCGGATACTCAGCACATGCTTCTCAAATACAAGACTGCAGGAATGAATGACTTAAGTGAGAGCAAATTCCAGGAGATAGGACTGGCAATGGCACTTAGGAAGGAGGGAGGGTCAGGCCAAACCTTGGGCCTGAGGAGAAAATCATGGAGTGATGTCTCCAGGAAGTCACAGACCAGGGGCCAGGGTAGAACTGACAGGGTGCCCAGAATCCCCCAACAGCTCCGCCACAACCATATGCCATGCTTTAGGCCTGGGACCACTGGCAAAGCCATGTTCTCCTCCACTCCCAGTTCCTCTTCAGTCTCACCATCTAGTTTGGGATGAAAAATGTGCTTTACTCCAGTTCTGGGACAATCACCAGAGTGACAATGGCTGCTCCAAGTGCAGCAATTAGGCTGAAACTGAAAATACACCACAGGGGAATGGGGATCTTATTTTGAAGACTGAGAGGATTTTTGTATATGAGCTGAGATAAGGATCTAATTTTATTTTTCTGTATGTGCATCTCCAGTTTTCCCAGCACCATTTATTTAA
>NW_007730889.1:0-613 GCF_000696425.1 Galeopterus variegatus | reverse complement strand
CGGCTGGTCTCAAAAAAAAAAAAAAAAAAAGAAGACTAGATAGAGCAAGTATTGGTGAGGATTTGGAAAAAAAGAAACCCTTGTACACTGTTGGTAGTAATGTAAATTAGTACAGACATTATGGAAAACATTACAGAGGTTCATCAAAAAATTAAATAGAACTACAATATGATCCAGCAATCCCACTACTGGATACATATATCTAAAGAAAATGAAATCAATATGTTGAAGAGATATCTGAACTCCCGTGTTCACTGCAGTATTATTCACAATAGCCAAGATATGGAATCAATGTAAGTGCCCTTCAATGGCTAAATGGATTTTTTTAAAAAGTGGTATATGTACACAATGGAATATTATTTAGCCTTAAAAAAGAAAGAAGTCTTGTCATTTGTGACAACATGGGTGAACCTGAAGGACATTATACTAAGTAAGCCAGGCACAGAAAGACAATACTGCATGATTTTACTTATATGTGGAATCTCACAGAGCAGAGAATATAACGGTGGTTACCAGGGGCTGGAGAGGGGTTGGGGGGAGGAATTGGGGACATATTGGTCAAAGGATACAAAATTTCCCTTAGACAAAATGAATAAGTTCAGGATATTTATTA
>NW_007730888.1:186157-188505 GCF_000696425.1 Galeopterus variegatus | reverse complement strand
CCACCACAGTCACTAGAGCCATCATCTGGTCCCAGAACCATCACCCATAACAGAGCAACTCCCCATGGAGCAGCAGACCTGCAGATGGCCCGTCACTTCAGCCACAGACTCTGCAGATATGAGGGATATGTCTGCAACCACCACCACCACTGACACTGCCATGAGTTAATCCCACTGCCTCCAAAGACACTGCAGACACAAGGGAGGCAGTTGCAGCCACCAACACTGCTACCACCTCCACACGTTAATCTCACTGTCACTGCAGACACTGCATGCAAGGGAGGCAGCTATAGTGACCAACAGCCACCATTGCCATATAAGCAGCCCGCCACCGCTGTAGCCACTGCTGCCATGTGGGCAGCCCATCAAAGCCACCTCCACAACCACTGCTGCCACATTTGTGGCCTGCTACCACAGCAGCAGCCACTGCCGCTATAGAGGCAGATCACTGACCACTTGACTGTGTTGACACAAGGAAGGGCACCAGTGGAGTACAGGGAAGGAGAGTAACAGAAGAAGCAATTGCTCTAGCAGATGACCAGTCATCAACATAAAGATACTTAAGAAAACATGAGTCCACCAAAGAAATACAATAACTCTCAAGTACCAGACCCCACAGAGCAGGAAACCCTTAAAATGACTAAAAAGGAATTCCTAGTAAAAATATTAAGAAAACTCAATGAGATACAAGAAGATACAGCTAGACAACACAATGAACTGAACAAAACTATCCAGGATATGAAGGAAGAAATTTACAAAGATATTAATACTTTTAAAAAGAATGTATTAGAACTCATGGAACTGAAGGAATTATTCAACAAAATAAAAAACACAACTGAGAGCTTAAGCAGCAAGCTAGAGCAAGCAGAAAAAACAACATCAGATCTTAAAGACAGTCTCTTCAAAATAACTNCAAGCTAGAGCAAGCAGAAAAAACAACATCAGATCTTAAAGACAGTCTCTTCAAAATAACTCAGGTAAAAAAAAAAAAAAAGAAGAAAGAATTTGAAAAAATGAAGAAAATCTAAGAGAGATAGCAGACAATATTAAGCACACAAACATCTGAATCATGGATATTCCTGAAGGGGAGAAGAAAGGAAAAGGCATTGAGAACATATTCAATGAAGTAATAGCAGAAAACTTCCTAGGTATAGGGAGAGACACAGATGTACAGATTCAGGAGGCTAAAAAATCCTCAAACAGATTCAATACAAAAAAGATCCTCTCTGAGGCACATTACAGTCTAACTGACCAAACTCAAAGACAAAGAGAGAATCCTAAAAAAAAAGAGAAAAGCATAAAGTCACCTATAAGGGAGTTTGCATCAGATTAACAGCAGACTTCTCAACAGAAACTCTACTGGCCAGAAGGCATAAGGCTGCCTTACTTCAAATTATACTAAAAAGCTATAGTAACCAAAATAGCATGGTACTGGCATAAAAATAGACTCACGGACCAATAGAACAAAATAGAGAACTCAGAAATCAACCCACAAACTTATAGCCAACTGATCTTCAGCAAAGGCACCAAGAACATACATTGAGGAAAAGACTGCCTCTTCAATAAATGGTGCTGGGAAAATTGGATACCCATATGTAGAAGAATGAAACTAGACCCATACCTCTCACCATATGCCAAAATCAACTCAAAATGGATTAAAGACATACATATAAGACCTGAAACTATAAAACTCCTAAAAGAAAACTAGGGGTAAGACTTCAGGAAGTAAGGCTGGGCAAAGAATTTATGAATATGACCCCAAAGCACAGGCAACAAAAGGGAAAATAAAGAAATGGGATTATATCAAACTAAAACCTTCTGCACAGCAAAAGAAACAATTAACAGAGTTAAAAGACAACCTACAGAGTATGAAAAAGTATTTAGAAACCATGCATCCAACAAAGGATTAATATCCAGAATATACAAGGAACTCAAGCAACTTAACAGTAAAAAAACAAATAACCCAATTAAAAAATGGGCAAAAGAGCTCAACAGGCCTTTCTCAAAGGAAAATACACAAATGGCCAACAGATATGTGAAAAATGCTCAACATCACTCAGCATTAGGCAAATGCAAATCAAAACCACATTGAGCTATCATTGCACCCCAGTTAGACATGCTGTTATCAGAGAGACAGAGGATAACAAATACTGGTGAGGATGGGGAGAAAGAGGAACCCTCCTACACTGTTGGTGGGACTATAAAATGGTGCAGCCATTATGGAGAATAGCATGGAGTTTCTTCAAACAACTACAAATGGAACTGCCAAACAACCCAGCAATCCCACTGCTGAGTATATACCCAAAGGAATGGAAATCAATATGTTGATGGGATACCTGCATCCCCAT
>NW_007730888.1:183842-184767 GCF_000696425.1 Galeopterus variegatus | reverse complement strand
GGGAGCGCCACCACGCTCCTAAGCGGCGCACTGTAGCAGTGTGCCACTGGGCCGGCCCGAAAAGCTGCTCTTAAAACTGGTAGACAAGTAAGATTACGGGAAGAAAACACATGCAGGATTTTAACCGCCTTCCTCATAACCACGGGCATTTCAGGCTAAGCCAGAAAAGAATTCCTTGAACCCCTGAAAAGGCTCTATCTCCTTTTTTTCTCTTACCTCATCCAGCACTTATCCAAACATCACTGGGACAACAATATTTTATGCAGAAGACAAAGCAAAACCTGGACAATGCTCACACCTAAGTTACTTCTAGACAACAGCTATATTATAAGGCTTGGGACCTGTACTGTTGATCTCTTTGACTATTCACTCTCTGCTTGATGTTTGACCTCCAATGCTAGCACCATTCTGGCTCCACTCCCAAAAGCACAAAAGACTGCAAGGCATGTAAGATAAAACTGGACTCATAAAAAGAGCATCGCAGTTTTTTTCAAAAAAATTAAAGAACATTTCCAGGCATTATTTGGTTTCTACTAATCATATTCCATTCTTTCTATACCAGAAACGTTTGCATGGTCACCAGTGATGACATTGGATAGGCTTCCATGTACAAAATGATAATTTACTTTTAACTTAAAGGAAACTGCCGTCAGCTCCCTGATGAGAGTAGTTACATACATGCTAGGCGATGGCACACGAGATTGGGATGAGTCAGTTCTCAGTGATCTACCAGATCAAGGCATCTTTTGTGCTATCTTTCTGGTCATCATTACTAGGCCAACTCTAGCATTTGGCTGGTTATTTTAGTATAACCAATCAATGTGAGCCAGTCACATGGTGATACATATACCTAGCATAAGTTATCAGACCCCCTGGGAAGTAAATATAGTTTATATAACTCATATAATTCACATGCTATACCTGT
>NW_007730888.1:179649-183386 GCF_000696425.1 Galeopterus variegatus | reverse complement strand
CAGACCCCCTGGGAAGTAAATATAGTTTATATAACTCATATAATTCACATGCTATACCTGTCTTTAGAATGTTTCTTTCTTTATTACTTCAGTCTCTCTGAAACCATCTTCTGAGGCTTGTTTTTCTTTCCTCCTCTCTTGTTTTATACTTTTTTCATAACCCCTATTTGTATTTATCTATCAATCCTGGTTATTTAAATGCAACTTTCCATTATGCTCTCCAAAGTCTTCTTATATAATCCACAGAGGAAAAGAACGAACTGATTTTCTAATTCAGCAGAGATATTTTGCATTTAGGAGCAAATGCTACACACAAAAATTCAGTGAGAATATGAAACCATGAATCCCAACCTAAGTAAGCTTGATTTGGTTCTTTAAAGGAAATTTGCCAGTTTGCCTCATGCCTACCAGTATTTATAACTACGGATATCACCTGATCACCTGATTTGCTTACAGTTGAGTGCTTTTTGTTATCACTTTCTAGGTACAAAATGAACTGGGCACAAAACAAACAGAAAGTACCCTTGGTCTGCCAAGAGAAACTCATTTCTAGTAGAACCTTCGTCTGTTAGGTCTCTGAATTAAGAGGAGCTTTCCAATGCCTGATATGCTTCATTAATCTGAGAAAGAGGTTATTCTCTTGTCATGTTAGGTTATTAGTTCAATATATATTGAATTATTTGATTAGAGAGAAGTTTTCATGTTCTTAAAAGTCTGTTCAATTCAAAGACTGTTCAATTCATAATTTGTCCAAGCCTGGGAGAAAAAGAGGGTGGGCTGTGGTGAGCACGGATGTAGATGGTGGATTATGATGAAGAAAAGGAAAGTAAGTAGTGTTGCAATGATGGCTGAGTCTCTTCTACTTAAATCGGCTTTTCTAAATAGACTACATTACTTTCTTTCATGTGGATGAATTGAAAAATAAATTTTGAGTTCCACCTAGTCCCTTTTTTGTGTCTCATATGTAATTAGGTGAATTTTAAACAATATTTTTGTTTTTTCATTTAGGGACATTGGTGAATGAGCTGTCAAAGGAGTACAGGTGACTTATGTGGGGCTACACAAGACCCGTTCTGCCACATACTACAGAGAGAAAGAGCCCCTTGTTTTCTGATGAGCTCTTGGTGTTTTTATTCTTGCATTCAGAAATGAATGAGCTGTCAAAGGAGTACAGGTGACTTATGTGGGGCTACACAAGACCCGTTCTGCCATATACTACAGAGAGAAAGAGCCCCTTGTTTTCTGATGAGCTCTTGGTGTTTTTATTCTTGCATTCAGAAGAGAAGGAAGCTAAATGAGATTCCTTTCCTGATGTACTGATTTGAGGGTCCACTCAAAAGCTATTAAATCTAAGGTTGGGCTAGCAGATAGGCATCATCTCTCTGCTAACTCTGACACATTTTTATAGCTTCCTGGAATGATATGTTGAGAAAGATTTAAAAGATTTTTGCCAGGCTAGTGGGGAAGGGGTGCTGAGAAGGAGTAGGCAAGTCTGCCTTGGGAGGGAAGAAACAGTGGAAACCACATCTGACAAACCTAGCCTAAAATCACGGGTTAGATTCTGTGTTAGGCCAGAGGCTTTCAAACTTGCATTTGCTTCTGTTATGATACACATAATTGGTAGTAAAGTCAGTAATACCAAAAGCTTGTTGTTGTTTTTGATGGTGGTGGTGGTAGGTGGTTGGTTGTAGTATGGTAATACTATTACCAAACTTTTACTGAGTATTTTCTATATTCCAGGTATCACATTAAGTACCTTATGTATAGTGGCTCATGGATTGCTCACAGGCATCCTTTGTCATAGTTATGTTTTGACTTATGGACAATTCTAGAGCTCTAGCTGCAATTCCATCCCTTCCTCTTCCAAAGAAAAAAATGTTAGACTGCAAGTACGAGTGAGTTTTATAGGAATAATCTTAAATCCACTGCAATTTATAAAAAGTAAACTTTTCTCAAGCTTTAATATTTTAACTAATGAGGTGAATTTATGCATGTTGTGACCAATGACTTGTGACTTTTAGCTCATAACTAATTATGACACATGAGTATGTTGAACTAAAGTTGAGTATTCTAGTGTTACACTTTGCCACTCTTGTTTCCTAGACTTACTTCCTAATTCCTAGCTGAATGTCATGGGCTTGTGTGTTTTTGATAAAAGTTGGAAAACAGATGAGAATTGGTAGATGTGATTACCAATCCCCCACCACTGCTGGAAAATCAGTTAAAAAGGCAAAGCTTACAAGCTAGTGGTGCTGCATAGAAAGAGCTTTACAAACCGTTTCTGTCAATCCTTTCATTTTGCAAATGTAAAAACTGAGACCAATGTTATTCATGATTACTAGACTACTCTTTAATTTTTTCCCACAGACATTTTGAAGAATTGTGAAAATTTTGTTGGAAAAAAGTGAGGGTATTTATGTTAAATTTAAATAAACATATCTTTCAGTCTACTTAAAAGTACGCTAATAATTTTGACAAAAGTTGTAGGGAGTCTCAGTAGTAAAGTTGGGTTTACTATAAAATGTGTTCTTCTAAAAGCATGGCAGGACATGCATGGCAGATGGCAGGTACTCAAGGAGTGTTACTTTTAATTGAAGAAGAAAGGAAAAAAGGAAGGAAGAGGAGGAAGAAGGGAGTGAGGAAGAAAGAAAGTTTTCCCATTCCAAACAAATTAAAATCTCATTTACATTAAATAGACATTTTCTAAACATTAGCACCTTTGTGCTACCAATTAACTGTCTTGCAATTACCCATTAAGCATTAATTTAAGAATGAATTTTTCTTCTCTTCTAAAGAAAGGTAATAATCTAAATTAACATGCAAAATGCACATTATAGTAATTGGTCAAACAAAAATGTGACATATATGAAAATTTGCAGCAATAGCTTTGAAAAATATCAGATCCAACTTCCAGACTTACAAGCAAGAGGAAAACACTTGTAAAATGAAAATCCACACTCTATATTTTTAATCTTGAGTCTACTTTGAAAGTGTTCTCTAACGTACAGGATTACCATGTGCTGTATATGTTCATCAAAGTCTTTTGATGGTAGATGTCTCAAAACTAATAACCTCCAAAAAAAAAAAAGCACAGAAAATGCAAACTACAAAATGTCATCTGAAAATTCACACACTGTCCTTTACTTTCGTCATAAGGGGTAAGTTTCCTTCACAGTAGATTTAACAAAGAAAATGTATTGAGTTGCCTTTCCTGAAGAACACCCAGCCACCACTCTAACCATCTTGATGCTCTAGCCAATATCTCTCTAGCTATATCCCAAGAGGAATTATTACTCTCAAAAGAGAGGATCAAAGGATAGCTTGATATTGTGAAGCAAAGGAAATGAAAGGTTTATATATCTCTGGCCAGAGGTACAGAAGATATTAACAGGAACCAGATTCATTATGTAGTAAGTTTTCAGACATGCTCCCAAAATGGTTATTATGATTACATGATAAAAAGAACTTGCTCAAGTATTAAATATAAAGAAAAAATCCCTTTCCCTAGTCAAGCTTACCAGTGCCATCATGTCCTTTCCTCTGACATTTTTTCTTTGTGTTTGTTTTTTGCATTAGGAGGCTAAAAGAATGCATAGATTATTAATAAAAGGTGTTTTTCAAGAGTTATCAAATTTCAGACTAGAAGAAACATTAGCTGTCGTCCAATGCAATCTTGTATTTCTTTTTTTTTTTTTTTTCCTTTTTGTCTTTTTTACTGACCGGTAACGGGATCGCAA
>NW_007730888.1:166392-179221 GCF_000696425.1 Galeopterus variegatus | reverse complement strand
TGAAACCTCAGCGGGAGCGCCGCCGCACTCCCAAGCGGTGCACTCCCCAGTGCGCCACCGGGCCGGCCCCAATCTTGTATTTCTTGAAGATGAAAATATGAGGCTCCAGGCTCCATTAACTGTACAGGTTTTAGGCTTCAAAGTTAGGACTAAAACCCACTGCTAGGACTCTGACCCCTGCTACAGCACAATTCCATTGTTACATAACATAATTCACATACATGCAAATGTTCACAGAAGCTTCATTCTGCAGAGCTAAGAAGAGGTGGTGGAGTTTACAGGATCACTATTCATTATATGCCAATGTCTCTGAGGCCCAACGCAATTACTTTTACAAAGTCATCTTCCCCTGCAAGTTTCACCTTGCTGCTGATTTACCTCTAAGAATATCACCTGACAGCCTTTAAATGAGAAGATTCTCATTTTTCTCCATTTTAAATCACTTCAATATTAAATGAGAGAGTTTATAGGTCAGAAAGAGCAGTTAAGTATTCCAGGTCTAAAGTCTTTAGCAATCACTGCCTTTACCCTCCTTCCCATGCATGTTAGAAACTTTGCATTGATAATAAAATATGTGAAGCTTTAGAAATAAAATAAAGAATTAGTTTATTTCAGGCCCTGAATTACTCATTTAAAACTACATCAGAAGCAAAGGTAGAAAGCCATGATCTTGAACAATGCATACTCCTCCATAATGAATTTATCATCATTATTGAACTTCAAAGGATTGATCTTCATGCTGAACATGAGTTTTTGATACTTCATTAGTCAACAGACATGAATTGAGTACACACTGTGTGGCAGACACTGAGCTATATAAGAGTGTCCCTAAACTCAAGGGGTCACAGTAAAATAGGAGACATAATTGCAATCCTACATAAGTGCTACCAAACAGATATTCACAGGGATGTATGGAAATTCACAAGAGAAAGCCACTAATTTCCACCCGCATCTCCCAGACTGGGCACAATATGAAAAAGGGAATTGAAGAAGGGCAAAGAGACGTGAAACATGCTTCTATCTTCTCTTAAAACAAACAGACAAACAAAAGCTATTACTATAAAAGGCAATACAAGGCATTTAGCAAGCAGGGGGCACTGTCAATATATGATTAAAAAGTGACCAGTGGCTTTCATGGAGAGTCTAATCATGTGCATTAAGTGACTGGCTGATGTCACCTGCCTGTTAGTTAGGCTCAAAGTGTGTCCAAGATAAAGGCAGGGATGACCGAGAAATCGCTTGCTAATCAAGTTCCCTGCACACAGGCCAGTTATTCCTGTGCATGTCACACCCTTGGTCCAGAACATCCTTCCTTCTTCTCCTTGCATGACTGAGTGTTCTTCGCTCTTCAGGTCTCGGTTTCAATGTGACTTTCCCTTTCTTTTTATCCAAATAGGCTCCACCACCACTGTAGCATTGTCTGTCTAGGTACCCATTTATTTTCTTCATGTACTTCACCTGTGAAATGGCTGTCTCCCTCATTATCACTGTACTCCACAAGATCGGTGACTTGTTTTATATCAAGCACAATACCTGGCATATGTTGGCATGCATAAATCTATCCATGAATACAGACAGAAGGAAGAAAGACTAGAAGGAAAGAAGGGAAAAGGAAGCCAAGAGTCCTGTTCTATTGAGTCTGAGGGATGGATGCAACTGCACTGATTTTATCTGCTAAAAGGCTGCTTGTTTAGATCACTATTTGTCAAATTTGACTAATGTGTGTACTTCTAAAGAAAAAAAGTTCGCACTGGCTCTTAAAGTAAATGTAAAATAGTTTTATAGTAATAAAATATCAACATAAAACCCAAACAAATTTACAAGCTATACTGAACAAACTAAAAGCTAACAAAATTTAAATTATCAACATTCACATGATCTGCTAGATGATGTTATTTTTAAAACTTGATTATGACTCACAGTATGAGTTAGCTACTGATTGCTATAGCACAGGGGTACCTGATGCCGTAATTTGCCCGTCACTTATCTCTGTTCCAACTACTGGGAAATCTTTGTTTAGACAGTACTGTATGGTGACACCATTTGGCATTCACTCTAAGGAAATGCAACATTTTCTGTATTAAACATACCTCTGTTCTATTGGGTCAATTAAGGGATCAATTTGCCCGTCACTTATCTCCGTTCCAACTACTGGGAAATCTTTGTTTAGACAGTACTGTATGGTGACACCATTTGGCATTCACTTTAAGGAAATGCAACATTTTCTGTATTAAACATACCTCTGTTCTATTGGGTCAATTAAGGGATAATACTTGGGGCCAATGTGATTATTAAGACAAACGAAAGAGAACCATTAAAAATATGAAGAAGTCCTTGATTATATAATAAGTATATAGATATTTTTAAAAATTGCTATGAGTACTTTTTAAAATTCTAATACACAACTCCTCAATCTTTCATTTTTAGAAATCGAACCAGCCTAGATTACGGCTCATTCTCTGGCTTCAGAGCTTACAGCAGAAGACCAAGAGTTTGTTTGAAATCCTGCTCAAAAACATGAGCCACCATTAGCTATTATGTGAATCTAAGTAATTCTCAACTTTATTAAATATGAGAATCCCTCTATACAAATCTGTAGCCTCCTCTTTCTCTAGTTTCCTCTTCTCTCAAATGATAGACTTGGAACAGTTGATATCCAAGCTCCATTCTGTTTGAGATATAGAGATTGGCATGCTACTAAAATGGTATTATGATGGCATTTGGCAGAGACTGCAGGAATAGCTGAGACTTCAGTCAACCAGTCACCTGTCACCATGGGTCAGTACACAAAGGTAGTAAAACAAGGCCCCAAACACTTTATTACTGGTTCAGACTTTGGCCCAAAACTCCTGCATAGATCTTTGGTAAGACAGTATTGACAAAGAAAGACTCTTCTCCTATGAAAGGTAAGTAGAAGTGGCCTTGAACCACAGCACCTTTCTTCCTCTATTTCTACCCAAAACCCAAATCCGAGTCTCAGTTCTTACCACTCCACTGCGATGCCTTGTCCCAGCAACTGAACTAAAAGAATGTACACAAGAATGAGGCAAAGAGAGAGAAGATAAGATAATGCCCCAAGATAAAGAATCTGCAATCAGCTGCTGAGAGATAGAATGGAGAGAGTGAAAACAAGAGAGATGCAGATATGCAAAAAGAGACTTGAAAATCGGAGGGGTTCAGAGGGTCAGAAAGTGTTTTTCCAATGACGGATCAGGACCCTTTTATATGTTGGGCCAAAAACAAACTAGATGTAAAAGGTAAAGAGGTAATCGGCACTTTTTCTTTCTGGATAGTAGTTCTTGGGGAACCAAAGGAGGAAAAGAGACTAATGTCTGGGCATGGTCCAGATTGACCTTTTAATCCATCACTGTGAACCATCACTAGCACAGTGGCCAATGAAAAAGCTCTCAAGCCTGACCTACCGAAGCGGAACCTCCTTTCCTTGAGGACGAAATAAGGGAAATGGAGGGGAAGGTGAATATCTTTCATCTATTCAATTCCATCAAATTACAAAAATTAATTTTATTCCTTGCCAGAAATGTCCAAATCTATTCTCCAACAGAATATTAGCAGGTGTTCGAGTCCCATAGCCTTTCTGTCTTCTGAAGTCAT
Organism: Galeopterus variegatus; assembly: GCF_000696425.1. Lineage (NCBI taxonomy): Eukaryota > Metazoa > Chordata > Mammalia > Dermoptera > Cynocephalidae > Galeopterus > Galeopterus variegatus. The sequence goes on along the minus strand of NW_007730888.1, from coordinate 175,609 downwards.
AACCCCGTAATGGAAATACAGTTAAAAAGAGTACCTTTACCATGGATTCTTTCTGGTTCCTCCCTAGGACTTCAACCATCAGAAGCACCTCTGTAGGAATCCACAAAAGTGAGTAGCTGAGGTGGGTTTGATGGACATGCTCTTCTCAGTTCTCTGCCACATACCCAGAAAGACAGTCCCTCTCACATTTCCTGCTCAGCCATTTCCATTTTATTTACAGGAACTTAGTAACCATCCTCAGCCACTGCTGTCTATCACTTTTGTGATATAGAGTGATATATGTAGGTAGATGGGTTTCAGCAGGCTCTGCACCCCATCTTGGATACACACTCTTTGAGCATACTTCCTAAATAGCCAAGTGTGGTCTGCAGAAGGCCAACACCCCCTCTCCTAAGACCTCTCAGCAAAAATTATGAGTTATTAACATAATTCCTAGAACCCCCAGGATGTCTCTAAATTGTCATCATTATTTTGAAGAGGATAGGGTTCTTTAGCAGGGCTCTATGCAAGTGTATTCCTATTTATTAAACTAGGTATCATATTCCTTCTTTTTTATCTTTTATTTGATAAATAAACCTACTCAAAACCTTTCAATGCTAGTTAGGATCTTGCCTATTTCCATAGAACACTTATTTTTTTTCCTTCCTGGCCTCTTTCTTATATTATTTTTTTTAACTGTTCTTCCTGGTTTTGCCAATTGATAATCTTGGGACATAGATTTTTTAACCCTTCTGAAGTTCACTCCCTGATCTATAAAAAGATCTGTGCATAAAGTATGTGTGAGAATTAATGAAGTAATGATGTAAATAGAGTACTGAGCATAAAACATAAGACATAACAGTTCATAATAACTGTTTTCTCCCTTTCACCTTCCTGGAAAGCTATAGTAGAGTGAGGGATTACTTCTTATGTATCTTCAATTTTTATTAGTTAGAACTATTTTCAATTGCCACTCCAATATTTGAAACTGAGGGACGGCTTGAGTTACACTCTAAAATAAGAAAGTTTATTGTTGTTTTAGTTTTTGAGATCTCGGTAACATTGCTAATATATTTTACAACAGAAAATCTGAAATTTTCAGACAGACATCAAAACAGAAATGTTAGAAAAGTATCAACTGCGTGGAATGCCACATAATGAAAGTCCACAGGGCAGCATTGCACACCTGTTTCTCAATTTAGAACATAAAAGGAAAGAACAGGTCAGAAACAAAAATGCAAATTCTGTTGAAGTGACTGATCAGAGACAAACATGGAAAGACAACAAATATCACTTCTACAAATTATTATTTATAAGATTAAATTGAATTATATGATTTAAAATATCTTAGTTAAAAAATGCTGAAACTTTTCAATTTAGACTATTACCTGAGATCCATAAATATTTTGAAGGTTTTTTTTATTCACTCAGTAATACTAGGATGTGTAATATCAAGAGTTGAAAGATTAATAACTCATATTTAAATTGACTCCATTGTAAACTTCTTGGAGAGTGACACAAAGAATGTCTCAGTCTCTGCAGCCATTCCTTTGTACCTATAATTATTTGAAAAATGAATTAATTGATTGATAGAATTTCAAGCCATAAACAACAATCTAATGTTTTAAATACTCAGCCAAGTTTTCTATCCCATAAGTTTTATATCTCATAATTTTGTCGTCAGCACCATGCTCACCCAGTGAGCAACCAGCCATCCCTATATGGGATCCGAACCCGGGGCCTTGGTGTTACAAGCACCACACTCTCCTGAGTGAGCCACAGGCTGGCCCTATATCTCATAATTTTTTTTTTTTCCTTTTTGTCTTTTTTCGTGTCCGGCAACGGATCGCAACCCTCAGACACTCTCCTGAGTGAGCCACAGGCTGGCCCTATATCTCATAATTTTTTTTTTTCCTTTTTGTCTTTTTTCGTGTCCGGCAACGGATCGCAACCCTCAGTGTCGCGCCCGGACCGGACCGGGATCGGCAACGGGATTGCAACCCTCGGTGCTGCACCCGCACCTTGCTCAGCCAGTGAGCGGGAACCGGTCTGTATGTGGGAACCGAACCCTCGGTGGGAGCGCCGCTGCGCTCCCAAGCGGCACACTGTAGCAGTGCGCCACCAGGCCGGCCCAATAATTTTGGATGGAAAGGGCTTTCAGAGGGAGCAACCTCACTGTTTGTATCTTTAAAATATTATCAAGCAGCTTTGAAGAGTCAAAAAGAGAGACAAGACTTTAAATAAACAGTGTCTTTTTGTCACAAATACATGTGACATGATACTTTAAAGAGGGCACATACCAAAATCAACTCAAAATGGATTAAAGAATTAAATATATGTACTGAAACAATAAAACTCTTTAAAGAAAACACAGGGGAAACACTTCAGGAAGTAGGATTGGGTACAGATGTTATGAATACGAACACAAAAGAACAGGCAACCAAAGGAAAAATAAACATATGCAATTATATCCAACTAAAAAGCTTCTGCATAGCAAAAGAAACAATTAACAGAGTGAAAAGACAACCAACAGAGTGGGAGAAGATATTTGCAAAATATTTATCTGACAAAGGGTTAATATCCAGCATATACAAGGAACTCAAACAACAGCAAAAAAACAAGTAACCCAATTAAAAAATGAACAAAGGAGCTGAATAGGCATTTCTCAAAGGAAGATATATGAAAGGCCAACAGACACATGAAAAAATGTTCAACATCACTCAGCATTTGGGAAATGCAAATCAAAACCACATTGAGATACCATCTCACTCTGGTTAGGATGGCTAATATCCAAAAGACTGAGAATGATGAATGCTGGCGAGGTTGTGGAGAAAAAGAAACCCTCTTACACTGTTGGTGAAACTGCAAAATGGTGCAGCTTTTATGGGAAATGGTATGGAGGTTCCTCACACAATTGCAGATAGATCTACCATATGACCCAGCTATTCCACTGCTGGGTATTTACCCAGAGGAATGGAAATCATCATGCAGAAGGGATACCTGTACTCCAGTGTTTATTGCAGCTCTATTTACAATAGCCAAGAGTTGGAACCAGCCTAAATGTCCATCATCTGATGAGTGGATAAATAAAGTGTGGTATATCTACACAGTGGAATACTACTCTGCTATAAAAAATGATGAAATACTATTGAAGCAACATGGATGGACTTAGAGAAAATTATATTAAGTGAAATAAGCCAGGCACAGAAAGAGAAATACTGCGTGTTCTCACTTATTTGTGGGAGTTAATAAAAATAAATAAATAGATATACAAACAAATAAAAGGGGGTGGGTGAAGAAGACACAACAATCACAACAATTCTTTGAACTTGTTAAGACAAATTAACAGATATGTTGATTGGAGGAGAAGGGGGAGAGGGAGGGAGAAAAAGGAGGAATTCGCAAAGGGACATGAAAATCAACTACACTGTATATTGATAAATTAAATTTTTTTTAAAAAGAGGGCATTTTGAAAACATTAAGTACTTGAGATAAGCAATCATGTCAGTATTTGTGATAATGACTAAAACTGTATTCATCAAAGATTTTTGCTTAAATATTCAAAATGCAGGCTGACATAGAAAACTTAGCCAATTTATGAAGTCTTTGTGTAGGTTGAAAATGGAATTACTGCTCATTTCCCCCAACACACTGTAAAGGTAAACTGTCTCATTTCCAAATATCCGTAGCTATTGCAATGAAACTTTTATAGGCAAACGCAATGATTTGGGAAATAATTAAAAGTACCAGCTTACTAGAAGAATCATGTAGTTTAATTTTTAAAAAGCAGGAACATTTGTGGGGCTAGGCAAAACTTCTAGAAACCTGGGATTGAAAAGCAACTCTGAAGCCATTGGCTTCATCTTTTCATTTAACAGAAGAGGTATGGGGAGAAGTGACTAACACAAGGTGACATACCTCACTAATGAAAGAGTAAAGGCCATAACCCAGGAGTGTCTTGGGCTCCTGTACCACCACATGTATTATTAAAAGAAAAAACAAAACAAAAACAGAAATTGACATGTAGATAGTCTTCTTCAATATCTAGAGAAAATATAAGTGTTAAATCTTGGCATTAAAAAAACAACTAGGAAAAAGCTTCAAAATAAACATGGGAATTTGGGCACTGCAAAGCTATCAGGAAAATGTATTAGAATCTTACTGCTGGTGTTTCCTGCCTTCTCTGGAGGAGGTTATGAATGTTAAAGAACACAGTTAAGTTAGGGGCTATGTTGGTTTATTCAAATAATCAGTGCGTGCTTTAAGCAAGGCCGGGACTATACTATATTCAACCCACATCTAGATCAGTGAGCTCACATCTACAGACTCACTTCTTTATCCTGGTCATCCATCTTATAATTTCTCAAGATTGGCCACAAGATAGACCAAGTAGGAGATATACATCTATTTATCCTCAGTAATTTTTTTAAATGTTAGTGAGGAATGACATATTATTTAAACATGTGTGATCTCATATCCAGAAAAATGTGTTCAAGGAGGAATCCAAGTTCACAAATATGAGCTAAGGTTTCTACTAATAAATGGAGTTGATTTTGTTAATCTCTTCTAAGGACTATGACACAAACAGGAACAGAAAAAAAATAATTTATCATCAGTTAAAACATGTGCAGTGCTTACCATATTTGTGTATATGGCAAGGTATTTGGCTCATAATTGGAGGAGAATATTGTTTCAAGTTACTAAGTCACATACATGAAGGATTGTGACAATCTCTAGAATAGTCAGTTAATGAGAATGTATTTATCTAGAAGAATAAAATGTACATATATTTGATTTATGAGTTATAATTTTAAAAACATAAAAGTATGACATAAGTTTTTGTAATAGAAAGTTAAATAGGAATTACCCTTTTGTTCCGGACTGGTTTCTGGAATCTAAAAGCAGAAGGAAATATCTAAGAGATAACAGACTAGAATCCAACCCAGCCAGATACTGCCACTGAGGCCAGCACCACTACATGGACTCCCCTTCCTGCTAAGGGCAAAAAGTCTGGGGGAGGAGCCATAACCTCCTCAAGTCAAGGGAGATGGAACTCCAGGAGAGTCACTAACAACTGGGGAGACTTGAAGCTCACTCCTCAGTTCATCATGTGCTTAGAGTGCTCTGCGCCTGTCCCTGAGTAATAGACAAATGAACCGGAGAAAGAATTGTGGGGCAGAGAAAATTCTGTGGGAGTGTGGAGGAGCCAAACAATTCCACATTTCCATGGCAACCATGTATGGATTTCCAGTAAGTTCAAGTGAAACTCTGAGAAGCGGGTCCCCTGGTGATGAGATTCCAGCAGCAAGAAGCTGTGGGGTGTACTGCCCATTCTGATTGCTGAAAGGTAGAAAAAGAGGACAAGATACAGCCTTATGTCCAACACCAGAGACCCGGGCCATCAAGATGGTCATCAACAGCCACAAATTAGCCAGAAAGGCAGGAGCATCCAACATGGACATGTGGTGGCTACAGCAATGGGCTCCTAGGCAGAGATGCATTTGTGTTTGTGCTGCTCTTCCCCTCTGCGAGCCCTCAGTTCCTGAGACTCCAAAGAGAAGACAAGATCGTTCAGCCCCTGGCGTGCGCTCTCTCTCATGCACGCGCTCTCTCACACACACGCACACACACACACACACACACGCACACACACGCACACACACACACTCGCAGAGTGAAAGGAGCACAACAAGTGCACATGGTGCTTCCTCTCTACTTGAATGACCCCTGTGGAAACTGGCAAGTGTTGGGGTAGGGTCTGGAGGGACACAGATAAGATTTAAGCCAAGTGTAAGGCTTGAGTTTTAAATTAGATTTAAATTTAGTAACTAAAAATGACTGTCACAGTTCCTCACAAGCTTAAACATGGAGTTACTGTATGACCCAGCTATTTCACTCCAAAGTATATACCCAGGAGAAATGAAAACCTATGTCCACACAAAAACTTGTACGTAAATATTCATAGCAGCATTATTTATCATAACCAAAAAATGTAAACAACCCAAATGTACATTAACTGACAAATGGACAAACAAAAGGTGGTATATTAATATTGAGTTGAATTATACAATAATGGAATATTATTCAACAATAACAAGAAATGAAGTACTGATACATGCTACAACATGGATGACCCTTGAAAACATTATCCTAAGGAAAAGAAGCCAAAATTCAGAAAGTAAGAATAACTATTTTTGCATCTGGGGTTGCTTCCTTGTACACAAAAAGTGATTAAAATTTTTTTAATTAAAATTTATGTATTTTAAAATTGATAAATAGTCACTAAATGAATGAACATATGGTAACAGCTCTAGGAAAATAGAGAGCAGCTGGATTTAGGCAAGATAAAGCTAATGAGAAGACAGGAAGATCGAATATCCAAAAGAAATTTAGAAGAAAGTAAGTGATAAATGGCTGTGAAATGTTTCATATATCCATATACTGAATGGCATCACAAATACAAAAGCCCTCAGTCAATATGAGTAAATGTCAGAAGTAGAACTCAAGGGATTCAACTCCAGTAGTTCTCCCTCCAAACTGGGGTTGATGAACAGGTTCTGTACATGAGACCAGAAAACCAGTGCTGCCTCTCTCTGGGGTGGCCCAGTTTTGCAAACAGAATCCTTGGAATCTCTGTGGCTGTCATCATAACCATTGTGATAAGCTCTAATGGAGCCCCAAAAAGTAATTAAACAAAGAGAAAAGGCATACTACAAAGGTGAGCATTGTTTTCTTTGAGAATCTTTCCATGTGTGTTCAATGTTTGACAGCACAGGTCACAAGTGAAAACAAGTTATCTTCTGCTCTGAAGTTGGCATGACTAGCAAAAAGAACTTCCTTTTAAATCTTGCATGAGGTGGTCATCTATTATTTCCTTCATTAAGCAGTTGATGAGGCATATACAAGAAATCCTAACTTCTAAACTGCTTTATCAGTGTATCCTGATGGTCAAAAATGGGAGAAATGGTGACAACGGTGATGATGATGATGAAGACAGTAATGATGGTGATGATAGTAACAACAATAACTAACATTTATTAGTTGCTTGATATGTGGCCAGATACTATGTAACCATTCTAGAAACATTATTTCCCATAATGCTAACAACTAAGCTATGAGATAGGTATTATAATTACTAACATTTTATAGATGAGCTTAATGAAGTTTAGTAACTTAGCCAAAGCCTATTGCTAGTGGTAGAGTCTAGACAGAACCCAGGCAGTCTGATTCTAGAAATTGTACAGAAAATAACTGGGCTCAATTGTTTCCCAGGGAAATGCCCATACTAGAAAAAATTAATTCTAGAGAAAATTATGAGCATGAAAATTTTCTCACACACTGTCACCCCTCTGCCCATCAATTTCTATTTTTGTCTAAGACATCCTCTGCTGCTTTTCCATCCCAGTGCCCTCTCCAGCTGCAACAGATTTTCTCAGCTCTTGTTCCTACAGTTGACAGTTACCTGAGGAGCATCCCCATAATCTCCACTTATGCAGTGACAGAGGATAGAAGGCCGAGGGCTTATGGTTGCTTGGTTGCTTTTCAAGAATTTTTCCAGAGATTATATCATAACATGAAACAGTCTACTGTAGGACTTGCAGGACTGCTGGAAAGTTGCAGGGCTGTCATCAGAGGGCTTTCTGGATAGGTAGGCATTTTGTATTTCTTCACAATGAGCTGTACATAGAATGAGCCCTATATAAAGTATTTAGCTTTAAATACAATAAACCAAGGAGAATAGGCACATAAGCAGGCAAAATGTAAGGTCTCAAGATAAAATCTAAAATCATTAACACTGCTTTTTACTGGATTTTTAACATACTTGTCCAGTTTACTTCTTCAAATCCATCTATCACTGCTTATCTTCTTTTTTAGGTACAGAAATACTTGAGCATTATCAGTTCAATTCCCCAACTATCTACGAAAGGGCCATGGCTTATACCTGTCCTTCGCCATATATACCACCCCAACAACTGCCAAAATCAACTTTCAATTCTCAGATTAAATCCTTGGAGAAACTCTCCCTGAACCTTGAAGTAGTAATAGGTGTTCCTCCTATGACCTCTAATGGTTCCTTGTATTTTTCTTATTAAAATATTTATCATATTATACAGTAAATGCAATTGTCTATGATACCCACTGGAATTGAACACCTTCTTCATGAACGCTTGCTATTATTTTAATCATCTGTGACAGAGACCTTTCACTCTTTTTAATACCTATGTTCTCCTCTGCTCCTAGGATAAACCTAGGCTACATGTCCAATCTCTTTTGCAATTAGGTATGGTCATGTGACTCAGTTCTATCTAGCTAATGGAATGCGGACAGAAGTGGCAAGGGACACTGCCACACCAGGTCCATCTAATTCTTCTACGCAATACTCCACTTTATATCCCCATGGTCCACTTGGAAGCCAAAAGTTAAAATGGCAAAATCACTCGTATCTGCATTTCTAAGTAGTTGTTTGAAGCAGACCCCCTTTACTTACCTGGAATCACTTTGGATTTTCACTGAGAAAGAAATAAGCGTCTTCTTTTTAAATCCTAATTTGGGAGGATCTTCTTTTATATATATATAAAAGAAGGATCTTCTTTTATATATATATATATATATATATATATATATGACTGCTATATAGTTTAAAACCTGTAGGTACATTAGAAATCTATAAATATGTGTTGAATGAAAAATATAACCGAGTGAATGAGTAGTATGAATATCTTAAAAAACAAATTTTTATTATGTTGATATTATAAAAATATTATAAAAATAGCTAACATTTATTTTATGCTTACTATGTGCCATTGCTTTCTATAATCATTTACATACATTATCACATTTAATCCCCATAATAATGCTATGAGGTATGTACTATTATGATCTCATCGTACAGATTAGTAAATTGAAGGTTAAACCAGCTAACTCTTTTGTTGAGTGTATAATAATTAGTAACTAGATGAGTCAAGGTTCAATCCAAACAATTTTACTCAAAAGCCTGTGTCTTTACCTACTCTGAAAAAAATAAATGTTATGCCTACATTGCTGTATAAAGATAAGCAATAAAAAAAAGTATTCAACTAACAGTGCAATTGTTGGAGTGAACAGGACTAAAGCCATGTTGGAACCTAAAACTGCCTATGCTATGGGAAAAACTTTCAAAGGGACACAGTTTATTCCTCCTCTCTTTCTTCCCATCCCCTGACTTTTTTATCTTGTTTGCTAAATAGAAAAATGAGGC
>NW_007730888.1:157356-165913 GCF_000696425.1 Galeopterus variegatus | reverse complement strand
TTGCTAAATAGAAAAATGAGGCAGTTAAAAAGCTAATCAGTACCTTGCAAAAGTAACAGTTCTTTTTTTGAGACTTGCAGAATTCTGAGAAGTAATTAAAGTCAAATGTCTGGGAGCTGACCCTGGACACCAGCAAAGCCAGCCAGAGCACTGCAAAACTACATGGAGACTTTGCAAAGAAGCTGACTCCACCCTGAAGGAAAAAAAGTCCTGCAGGACCCCAAGAAAATGACAAGGGAAAGAACAGAAACCAGACTTTTCTTAGCAGGACTTTGCACCTGGCTCCTTGCACGGAGTCCCCATAGCTCACAACTGACCCTTCTCTCCTGCTTTTCTGTTCCCTCAATCCCCTCTTTAAGCACCCCTCAGTGAAACTGAACTTTGAGTGGTTAGGCTACCATCTCCTTCAAATTACCCTCCTTAATAAAGCGGGTCCTGAATAAAGGCTGGCTTCCCTTATCACCAACATTTGATTTTTGAGTCTTTTCTTTGTTTGGGTAGGTAGTCTTGGGTTTGGTAAAAGAATAAAACAATATTTTATATTAATAATACTTTCTATATCTTGATATAATCTTTTCTAGGGAAGTGCTAAGAGTTCCCTAAAACTTACGAGGACTCATAACACCATCTTATGTGTCTTTTTAAAGACCAAAAGACTCAGATGCCACATAAAATGTCAGTTTTAAATTTGAATATAAAATCCAAGTTTCAGTGTTTCTAGTATTATTTTAAACACTTCATTGGGGCTTTGGCTTCTTCTGGCTCATTTATTTTAAGAGAAGACAGCAATTGCTTTAGGGATTTCTAGATTTCATTAACTCATGAGTTTCATTAAATATATAAAATTAGAGCTTACTCTTAAATCAACAATCAATTCTTGCACATTAGGGGTCAGGCCTTAGGTTATAATTCACTCAAGATCACTGTGTTCTCTAAGTTAAGAAAATCCATTGCGATCTAATATAGTGTCATCTTCATCATGTCCAGAAAAAACCCTCCCCACACAATTGGATCAATATCTATTGTAGAAGTCTAGGCTAGATGAATTAGGTTGGTGCCTGTTTGAATTTTTGTCATTTTATCAAGAGTCTCAGGCTGGCTTCTAAAAATCGATGCTCACTAGTGTCAAGTTCTAGCATGAGCGTACATCAGAATCATTCACCAGTACGGCCAAACTCGAGAACTAGCTTTTATTTAAGTAATAACATTTTTGTCATTTTATCAAGAGTCTCAGGCTGGCTTCTAAAAATCGATGCTCACTAGTGTCATGTTCTAGCATGAGCGTACATCAGAATCATTCACCAGTACGGCCAAACTCGAGAACTAGCTTTTATTTAAGTAATAATGTACTTTATGACAGAACAGATACATCCAAAAAAGCATGAGGTATTTATCACTGGATTCATCTCTTAAAAACCTACAGATTGCCTTATTTTTAGGGAAAATATAATATTCATACTTTATCTCTGTCTCAGCTGCTCTCCCCATATTATACCAATAGTTAAGGTCACAGTCATTTGTCATGATAATTAATGGAAGATGCCAAACAGACATTGTTGCAAACTCCAGGTTAAATCTGTTTTAAAACCTTTTAAAATAACTATCCAAAAGACCTAGGAGTGTAGAGTGTAGAATGTAGAGGGAAAATCTGTTTTTACAGATTCTTCTATACAGTATGATTTTTAACTTTTTCCTCCACATGTAAATATGCCTTTATTTGAAAGAAAAAAAATTGAAACAGGAAAAATACTATCCAAAAAAACTGGAACACTACAGCATTATAACATGTTTACAGTAGTGGCCTGTGACAGAAATTATGAACAAGGGCTGGCTGGTTAGCTAAGTTGGTTAGAGCATGGTGTTGTAACACCAAGGTCAAGGGTTTAGATCCCTGCACCAGCCAGCAGTCCCCCCACCCCAAAAAAAGAAAGAAAGAAATCATGAATATATTAATGTGCTTTTAAAAATCAGCTCACATATCACTTTTCTGTTTGTTGTTCTCAGAAACAACCAAAATCAACTTTATTTTTAAAATCAGTTCTGTATAAAATCTGTATCTATGTAAGGGCAAAACAAACACTTGTAGATAATAATTTCTAAAGAAAGTTTTATCCTAAATAAAATAGTGGTTTTTCTATTTTTAAGAAAGTATAGGATGCTAACGATATTTAGTTTGATTAGTTTTAAATATTGATTAGCTATATTTTAAGATAGGCCTCAAATATATTGCCAAGGGAGTCTTGGTTAAGGGCGGGAAACTCACTATTTACAAATCAGCTACTATCTTCAGAGACAGGAGAACCTAGAGGCACTTTTGCCTATTGCTCAAAAAAGAAAGGAAGAAAGAAAGAAAGGTGTCAGTAAAACTTGCCAGGTCCTCAAATGTGAGCAGGCTGTTGAATATTTGGAAGGCAGGTGTTCCCACTGCCTGCTAGAGAACCCAGTCTGTGCCCAGTGTGCAGATCCCTCCTTTGCCTCACTATCTCTGTAACCACGGTCCTGACATTTTGCTACCCTCACAATATGGAGCTGTCTATCAATGTCTATTTTACAATTCTACATCCTTCCTCTGCTGTGAATTCTTTTCTCCAATTTATCTACATGGAAAACTCCCACCAACCATCAAAACCCCAGGTGAGGGCCACCTCTTGCCTTGCACAGCCCTTCCCATCCTCTCTAAAACTGCTGTGAATTCTTTTCTCCAATTTATCTACATGGAAAACTCCCACCAACCATCAAAACCCAGGTGAGGGCCACCTCTTGCCTTGCACAGCCCTTCCCATCCTCTCTAAAAGTAATCACTCGGCTCCTTGGTACTATTTGTATCTGGGTTTTCAGAGTATTCAGCATTTATATGGTAGTCTGTCACAGTTATAATTTTGCTTATACGAGTATATTTCCCCCAGCAGATGAGCAGTTTTCCATAACAAGGATAATAATGGAGTTTGACTTTCTTTATTGAGTTAAGGAGAATCTCAGCGGAAGTTTTACTAAAATACATTGAGAAACTTATTCTAGGACAGGAGGGACATGAATTTCAAGGGTTTTATACTCCCATTTTAGAAGTTCCTTCTTAGAAAGTGGAAAACAAAATCAGATTCCATGTATTGAGTGTATTTAGCTGGTTAGGAATACTTAAAAGGGTGAACTTTTTTTTTTCTTTAGTGATGTTTCCTCCAGTATTAGCCCTTATCAAAAAAAATATGAAGATCAAGGATACTTTTACGCTGGAAGCAGCAAGGTTGAAAATGAGCAAACAAGAAATACTTCCAACTAAAATCAAATCTAGAGAAAAGTTGAGGATTCACGGGGCAGGTGGGGGGCAGAGAGAGGGGACAAAATGCAAAGCTGAAAGAGCTCTGGATCAGGAGCAAGGAATTATGATTCCCAGTTCCTCATCTGCCACTCACTAGCAATGTCCCCTTGGCTGCTACACATGGATATACATGCAATTACATACATGCACTCATAAACACACATGCACTAGTCAAGTACAAAATGAAGGGTTTTATGACAAATCTTTCCTTGTTTTCACATTTTTCAAGATGTTCTTCATTTAGGTGTTCAATTCTTTAAAAGTTATTCTATATCACTGCAGAATTTATTTAATGTGGCTTAAACTTCATTGTTTTAGAATTATGATTTTGATATATGAAGTTCAGAATAGGCAGTACTCCTCACAGTGCCTGGGCCTGGCCTTGCCATGGCATGGCTATTGATAGTTTTTATCAGCTCACTCGCTGACTCATTCAAAAATATTCTGTTACCACCTATGAGGTGCAAGGCATCTACCCCCACTTAAACAATACACTTTAAAGTAAGGAATTAGTTCATTCATAGGACAATACAGGATCTTTTAAAATTACTAAGTGCCTTCTGAAATAAAAATTGCTGGTTTTTAATCTGATTTTGTGTGCATATGTTTAAACATCAGTGTAAAAGATTAAAATTAAAAAGCACAATATCAAAATTCCTAGTGCTTGAACAGCCTTGAAAGATGATAAAAAAAATTCAAAGTTATTTACCCCAAATTTTGACAGCTTTATTAATAATAAATCCTTAACAAATAATATATAAAAAGATATATTAAGAAATCTTTTTGGGAGGGATGGCCTATATTCAGTTTGTGAAAGAATTAGTACTTTTTTGTCAATACAACTCTATTTTGTTCATTTTAGTTATTATAAGTCTAAATACAAATACTAGTAACATACTAATATCAAATACTATTTACCTTAGAAATATTACAAATTAAAGTAATTTTCACTTTGAGGCAGACTTTCATTTGAATTAATCAGAAGTTTTTGCATTTTCTTATTTATATTTCCAATTTTTTATCGTAATAACCACATTGTACTGAATTCTACCTGTGAGAAATTACAGAGTAGCATAACCCACGCAATGATAATATCCTCTTGGAACAGTTTAGGGCAGAGTTCTTCAAACTTGGGTTCATGTTCATATTCCCTGACATGTGCAAGTTTTCAAATTTGAGAACCGACCTCAGACTTGATCCACCAAATCCTACCTTCATTACTAGAAGATACTCTGGGCTCACCAAAAAGCCACAACATTTGCTCTGCTTTCAATTCTTCACTCAGCTCCTGAAGCCTCTGTTTGCCCCCCAAATGCCCTGGTTAGGTCCTGGATCATGCTGAAGTAGTTACTTAATTTGTACCCATTCACGTTAACAACCCAGTCCACCCCACACCACGCCAGAATAAGCATTCATGGGATCAAACATTAAATCTCATTTATTCTTCTGTTTTATTCAGTGTGCTCCTTCATATCAAAGTCCCCACACTGGATTCCCTATGTACTATGTTTTTTTACATTAACCATAGCTTCAACATAATACCTTAATCTTAGTATCACATAGTATAAAACAAGATGCAGTGAGGAAGAATCCTAGAGGGTGAGATAAGACACAAAAGACTCCATTACTTTAGCTCTGTTCTCTATACAATCTTGGTCACATTGCTTCATATCGCTAAGTTGAAATTTCTTCATCTATAATAATAATCCCATGTTCCCCACTGATTTGCTATGACAAATGAAATAACAGATGCGGAAATGCCCTATAACTGTCACAATACCAATATGGAACATTCTTATTAATTCACATATGAGGTCTTAGGTACAAAAGACTCCATTACTTTAGCTCTGTTCTCTATACAATCTTGGTCACATTGCTTCATATCTCTAAGTTGAAATTTCTTCATCTATAATAATAATCCCATGTTCCCCACTGATTTGCTATGACAAATGAAATAACAGATGCGGAAATAACAGATGCGGAAATGCCCTATAACTGTCACAATACCAATATGGAACATTCTTATTAATTCACATATGAGGTCTTAGGCTGAGGCCTTATGAACTGGGACTTACCTAGGGTCATGTCATGGTACCACCATCTGTTTAACTTTAGGTAATCTGCATTACACCTAAACCTTGGTTTCTTCATGCATAAATAGGGAAAATAATACCTACCTCCACAGGATTATTTTAAGTATTTTGTAAGAGAATACATGTAAAATCTTAACCTGATGTCTGGCCCTGATAAATGCTCACAAAGTAGTAGCAATTTCAAAAAATGACTGGGGTTTATAGTATGTACTTTCTTTGCTATTTTTATGTAATTCAGTTAGAGGAATGAGAACCTTGTGAAATTATAATGCCTCAGGAATTTAAAATACTAAAACCCAGCCCTGATCCAAATTACTAATTAAGTTCTTAAACTTTAACACAAGAGGAAATAGCCTCAAGAACATACTGTTATGGATGTTTATATTAACTAATCTGAAATGGTTCTCCTCTTATTTCTTTATGGAAATAGCCTCAAGAACATACTGTTATGGATGTTTATATTAACTAATCTGAAATGGTTCTCCTCTTATTTCTTTATCTAATAGATGTAGATGAAGGAAAACACAGAGGTGCTGCCTCAGTTCTAGTCTCCTTTCATCCACTGATAAGCAATGACCACAACTAAGAAAGCTTGTTGCAACTACAAAAATGCAGATGGAGATTTTTCTTCTCCTCATTGCAGTCTTGAAATTTGTGGCTGAGAAAATAAGTAAGCAAATAAAGGAATGCTAAAGAGCCACAAGGAAACACAGAGACTGTTCCCAGAGTATATTATGTATGCTGGTTGAATGTATCAACATTGTTGGGTTTAGCACCATACCATATGTTATATGCATTAAGGTGAAGGGAAGCCTCAGAGAATTAACACTAAAGATGACTCAGAAATTACTGAAAGTTGCGTTACAGTCTTCCTTCAAATCTGTGCTTTCAGCTTATTCCTGAGAAAAAGAAAGATGTTTTGACTACAATATATACCTTCTAGCAGAATATGCATTAAATTTTTCTCATGAAGTAAGTGTGCGTGAGAGACTTAGACATTCTGTTCCAGCTTAGTAAAAGTTAAAAGTAATTTTAGACAAGTATAATTTGCCTTTTTGCCTCAATTAGCAAGTTCATCATCTCCAAATTAAAGCAAACAATGGGAAAAAGTGTGAAAGGAGGGGAGATTGGCTTGACCTCAGTCTCCATCAATTTCTAGCAAATCCCTCTATAGAACTTCTTGGATTTCTTAGGTTCACAGTGCTTTTTATGTTCTACTTACCAAGGGCTTGGTTTCATCTTCATCTTTGAAATAATGGAGCTGATCTCCCTTGAGCACAAACCAGCGGGTGTGCCAAGTCTTGACAAAGCCTCCCTGCTTCCTCAGCCACCCACACTTCATGGCATTTTGCCTCCCGTGGCCTTGTTGGGGGTTCTCCGTGGGGTCACTGTTTTCCTCCATTATCAAGCTGATGCACTTTCCTATTTAACGAACGAAAAGAAAGGGAAATAATAAGGTGCTTTGTTATATTCCATTCCCTCTTAAACCACCCTTTAAAAAAAAAGTGGGGAAAAGGGGGAAAAATGTTTATCAACTCACTGGCCAAATTTCTAGAAGCAAACCACAGACCTGACAACAATATGCCCAGAGGAAACTTGGAGAGGGCTTGTGGTGCCTTCCTGCCTCCTTAAATAAGTGCATCAGCTGGGTGACAACAATATGCCCAGAGGAAACTTGGAGAGGGCTTGTGGTGCCTTCCTGCCTCCTTAAATAAGCGCATCAGCTGGGTGACACTAGTGCCTTCCTGCCTCCTTAAATAAGTGCATCAGCTGGGTGACACTCTTTTTTTTCCTAAGGAGAACTAAACAGTGGAAAGTTCTAGAGGTACTGTGTTAAGAAGCACTTTTTGAAAACAAACTAAAACAATCCACAAAAACACAATTCTCAAGATAACGGCCTCTGTGTCTGGTGTGCACTGTTTGGGGGCTGCCTGTTCGGGCCTGTGGTTACCTGAGCAAGCACCAGGCAGGCACGTGATAAAGTTCAAAGGACTATTTGAAAAACCTCAGTGGAAGACATTTGTTTTACATATGTGAAAATTTCTCAAGCTGCATCTACCTTCCTTCCCCAGAGCAGCCTCTTGAGGGTTTCTTTGGCTGGTCAGGAACTAGTGCAGCTGAAAAAGCTTAGGAAAAAACAGATAACAAAAACCTGCGTGGCCAGTTGAGTTTCCTGTTCGCTACATTCAACTGCAGACTTCAGGAGTGACTGGCGTGTCCCAGTCAACGACCTGATGAAGGATATTTTAAGGTCATAGGTGAAGGAGTACGAGGCCATACACTCTGAGCATGGCAAGAAAATGGGTTCATCATAAGGAAAATATTAATCAACAGGTGAGACGCCACACTGCCACAGCAGAACAGAGGAGAAGACAGGCTTTCTTGCAGAGCCAGGGGCAAGTGGTTATGAATTAAAAGAGATTTTCCAAAGGTTTCTTCCAAATTGTTGCTAATGTTTATTTCTAAGCATTTATTCAGGAAGTGAGAAGCCCACTCTTACTCTTGTGTCTTTGATGAGGATGTGAAGAAAAAGATTAACTAATAAAACAAAGAATATTCCTGTTCAGGCACATTCATGCACAAACCCCCTATCTTATTATTTCTGATTGATTCCAGTAGACAAACTGTCTGGTCTTTCTTTTCACCACCAATTTTTCAATCAATTTGCATGTATACAATCCTAGTTCTAAATTTTGTGAAGTTTCTATTGTCAGCCCTTGATTATTTATGTTTCTTCCTTGAAGGTACAGGGTCAAACCTTCCATTATTGGGCACAGAGTTCTTTGAATTTACTCCTGCCATTATAGGGATGACACAGAAACTTCATTCTACTTAATTTTTATTTTGATCGTTTCAACCATCTTCTCAGTAGTTTTGCCTCTTGCACTGGCATGTGTTCCAGTCTATCTCTATACTCGCTTTAATCTTCATCTCTTTAAACTACTTTTTTTTTTCCTTTTTGTCTTTTTTTGTGACCAGCAATGGATTGCAACCCTCAGTGTCGCGCCTGTACCGGACCGGGACCGGCAACGGGATCGCAACCCTCGGCGTTGCGCCCGCACCTCGCTCAGCCAGTGAGCGGGAACCGGTCTGTATGTGGGATCCGAACCCTCAGCGGGAGTGCTGCCGCGCTTCCCAAGCAGTGCAC
>NW_007730888.1:143241-156386 GCF_000696425.1 Galeopterus variegatus | reverse complement strand
GATGTTTATATTAACTAATCTGAAATGGTTCTCTTATTTCTTTATCTAATAGATGTAGATGAAGGAAAACACAGAGGTGCTGCCTCAGTTCTAGTCTCCTTTCATCCACTGATAAGCAATGACCACAACTAAGAAAGCTTGTTGCAACTACAAAAATGCAGATGGAGATTTTTCTTCTCCTCATTGCAGTCTTGAAATTTGTGGCTGAGAAAATAAGTAAGCAAATAAAGGAATGCTAAAGAGCCACAAGGAAACACAGAGACTGTTCCCAGAGTATATTATGTATGCTGGTTGAATGTATCAACATTGTTGGGTTTAGCACCATACCATATGTTATATGCATTAAGGTGAAGGGAAGCCTCAGAGAATTAACACTAAAGATGACTCAGAAATTACTGAAAGTTGCGTTACAGTCTTCCTTCAAATCTGTGCTTTCAGCTTATTCCTGAGAAAAAGAAAGATGTTTTGACTACAATATATACCTTCTAGCAGAATATGCATTAAATTTTTCTCATAAAGTAAGTGTGCGTGAGAGACTTAGACATTCTGTTCCAGCTTAGTAAAAGTTAAAAGTAATTTTAGACAAGTATAATTTGCCTTTTTGCCTCAATTAGCAAGTTCATCATCTCCAAATTAAAGCAAACAATGGGAAAAAGTGTGAAAGGAGGGGAGATTGGCTTGACCTCAGTCTCCATCAATTTCTAGCAAATCCCTCTATAGAACTTCTTGGATTTCTTAGGTTCACAGTGCTTTTTATGTTCTACTTACCAAGGGCTTGGTTTCATCTTCATCTTTGAAATAATGGAGCTGATCTCCCTTGAGCACAAACCAGCGGGTGTGCCAAGTCTTGACAAAGCCTCCCTGCTTCCTCAGCCACCCACACTTCATGGCATTTTGCCTCCCGTGGCCTTGTTGGGGGTTCTCCGTGGGGTCACTGTTTTCCTCCATTATCAAGCTGATGCACTTTCCTATTTAACGAACGAAAAGAAAGGGAAATAATAAGGTGCTTTGTTATATTCCATTCCCTCTTAAACCACCCTTTAAAAAAAAAGTGGGGAAAAGGGGGAAAAATGTTTATCAACTCACTGGCCAAATTTCTAGAAGCAAACCACAGACCTGACAACAATATGCCCAGAGGAAACTTGGAGAGGGCTTGTGGTGCCTTCCTGCCTCCTTAAATAAGTGCATCAGCTGGGTGACACTCTTTTTTTTCCTAAGGAGAACTAAACAGTGGAAAGTTCTAGAGGTACTGTGTTAAGAAGCACTTTTTGAAAACAAACTAAAACAATCCACAAAAACACAATTCTCAAGATAACGGCCTCTGTGTCTGGTGTGCACTGTTTGGGGGCTGCCTGTTCGGGCCTGTGGTTACCTGAGCAAGCACCAGGCAGGCACGTGATAAAGTTCAAAGGACTATTTGAAAAACCTCAGTGGAAGACATTTGTTTTACATATGTGAAAATTTCTCAAGCTGCATCTACCTTCCTTCCCCAGAGCAGCCTCTTGAGGGTTTCTTTGGCTGGTCAGGAACTAGTGCAGCTGAAAAAGCTTAGGAAAAAACAGATAACAAAAACCTGCGTGGCCAGTTGAGTTTCCTGTTCGCTACATTCAACTGCAGACTTCAGGAGTGACTGGCGTGTCCCAGTCAACGACCTGATGAAGGATATTTTAAGGTCATAGGTGAAGGAGTACGAGGCCATACACTCTGAGCATGGCAAGAAAATGGGTTCATCATAAGGAAAATATTAATCAACAGGTGAGACGCCACACTGCCACAGCAGAACAGAGGAGAAGACAGGCTTTCTTGCAGAGCCAGGGGCAAGTGGTTATGAATTAAAAGAGATTTTCCAAAGGTTTCTTCCAAATTGTTGCTAATGTTTATTTCTAAGCATTTATTCAGGAAGTGAGAAGCCCACTCTTACTCTTGTGTCTTTGATGAGGATGTGAAGAAAAAGATTAACTAATAAAACAAAGAATATTCCTGTTCAGGCACATTCATGCACAAACCCCCTATCTTATTATTTCTGATTGATTCCAGTAGACAAACTGTCTGGTCTTTCTTTTCACCACCAATTTTTCAATCAATTTGCATGTATACAATCCTAGTTCTAAATTTTGTGAAGTTTCTATTGTCAGCCCTTGATTATTTATGTTTCTTCCTTGAAGGTACAGGGTCAAACCTTCCATTATTGGGCACAGAGTTCTTTGAATTTACTCCTGCCATTATAGGGATGACACAGAAACTTCATTCTACTTAATTTTTATTTTGATCGTTTCAACCATCTTCTCAGTAGTTTTGCCTCTTGCACTGGCATGTGTTCCAGTCTATCTCTATACTCGCTTTAATCTTCATCTCTTTAAACTACTTTTTTTTTTCCTTTTTGTCTTTTTTTGTGACCAGCAATGGATTGCACCCCTCAGTGGCGCGCCTGTACCGGACCGGGACTGGCAACGGGATCGCGACCCTCGGCGTTGCGCCCGCACCTCGCTCAGCCAGTGAGCGGGAACCGGTCTGTATGTGGGATCCGAACCCGCGGCGGGAGTGCCGCCGCGCTTCCCAAGCAGTGCACTGTAGCCGTGTGCCACCGGGCCGGCCCCGTTTTCTTTTTTTTTTTTTTTCTTTAAACTACTTTTTTTTTTCCTTTTTGTCTTTTTTTGTGACCAGCAATGGATTGCACCCCTCAGTGGCGCGCCTGTACCGGACCGGGACTGGCAACGGGATCGCGACCCTCGGCGTTGCGCCCGCACCTCGCTCAGCCAGTGAGCGGGAACCGGTCTGTATGTGGGATCCGAACCCGCGGCGGGAGTGCCGCCGCGCTTCCCAAGCAGTGCACTGTAGCCGTGTGCCACCGGGCCGGCCCCGTTTTCTTTTTTTTTTTTTTTCTTTAAACTACTTTTTTTTTTCCTTTTTGTCTTTTTTTGTGACCAGCAATGGATTGCACCCCTCAGTGGCGCGCCTGTACCGGACCGGGACTGGCAACGGGATCGCGACCCTCGGCGTTGCGCCCGCACCTCGCTCAGCCAGTGAGCGGGAACCGGTCTGTATGTGGGATCCGAACCCGCGGCGGGAGTGCCGCCGCGCTTCCCAAGCAGTGCACTGTAGCCGTGTGCCACCGGGCCGGCCCCTTTTCCTTTTTTTTTTTTTTTTTTCTTTAAACTACTTTTAAGCTTCAAATACATCACTTTACTATTACCTGTCTCATTCAATATCCACTTTTTTCCTTTTTTGTACTGAAATGCCCTTCTAATTAATAGGCCCCGGTCTCTACAAAATGTCTTGAAATTTCCTTTGCTCCATGGGGCATTCCCATGCAAGTAACCACATACTGCAGGAAACATTCTCCCCTCCTGTGTGTGCAGATTGGATCATGCCTGATGCTTCAAGTTTGTTATGCCCTTAAGGCAGGAACTTTCATCTCTTTTCTTGACCTAGTATAAAGAGCCATGTAAACCCCACTCTAAATGAACAATAAATGCTGTAATATAATTTAGATAATAAGTATGCCAATTTATACTATACTAAGTAATCTTTTTTTTTTTTTTTTGACTCCTGGTATTTAAATTGTTCAAATCTACACAACTTACTATTTCATCACCACTTACTTATCTTTGACCAAACATTTTAACTTATAAAATTAAATAAAACCTTAAAACAAACATTCCAACACACACACACACACACACAGATCTAGAATATACTGCATAACAGCAAATTCTTTCTTTTAGGCCCTTCTTTTTTTTTTTCTTTCCTCTCAAATTCATGCTTTCTATTAAATTTGAAAAATTCCACTATAATGCTTCAAGGTAATTAGCAAACTATCATCAATGATATAAAAAATACAAGTGGCCAATTCCCTCTTTGTGTACTATCAGTCCCTTAGTGAAAAACACGTGTACATTAGAACATGGTTCATGTTTCTTTTTGTACGTGTTGTTTATAAGTCTGGCTGAAGCCAAGGACAGTGTTGCCCACTGAACTCCTGCCTATAATGCCTATATTTCATGACTTTAGAATGCATCAGCAAGTGTTTTAATAATACTAATTGTAACAACTCACTAAAACAAATGAAAACAGATTCATCATATGCCTAAGGGAAAAATAATGTCATAACTATTGCTGGATGAGTAAAATTAAGTTTTACTAAAATAATCAAGATTTTTATAGAGGAGTCTTGATATTTCTGGAGAAATTAAATGGTTCAAATTCTGCCCCTCATCTTTAAAAAGAGGATACTGGACTGGATCATTTCCAACTCTGGTCCTTTTCTAGCACTCTGAAATCTATCATCTCTGTAATTCCACAAGTGTAGAGACACCAGATATCCTCAATACTTAGTACGATGTCTGGCATGAATGATGAAGCTCAGTCAATGTTTGAAGAATGAATCAATTTTGCAATAGGTTTCATACAAGGTGCCTACATGTGAACATGATCTCACTCTGAAACCTGATCCTCCCCAAAACCTGATCTTAGTAAATGATACCATGATATACCCAATTACAAAAAAAAATAAAAAAACAAAAGTAATATTTTGATTCCCAACTCTCCCTCACACTAAATATCAAATCAATCAGTATATCCAGATAATACCTTCAAAGAGTATTTCAAATCTGACCATCTTGCTTCATATCTTCACTGCAACCCTATCTATGGTCCAGGCCACTCTATTATCTTTTGAGCAGACAATTCTAATAGCCTTCCAACTTGTCTCACTGCTTCCATTTTAACCCCAAACACAAACACATGGGCACATACTCACACATATTTCATTCTCCAAAAAGCAGCCAGAGTGAGCTTTTAAAAACTCAAATGAGATAATGACTCTCTACACTTAAAAATTTTACTGGCTTCCCATCATACCTATTTCAAAATCCAGAGTCTTACCATGGTCTCTGAGTCTGAATCACCTGGCACCTGTCTACCTCTCTAACCTAATCTCATGCCACCTTTTCCCCATCCCTCCTCCCACTACATACGTACATACTTAACCACACCAGTCTCCTTTCAGTTCTGGAAACACCCCTGCTACTTTATGCCTTGAGTCTTGATACTTGTTAATCCCTGCCTACAATACTTTGCCTCAGGCTCTTTGCATGGTCAACTCCTTTTCATCTAAATCTCAGTTTAAAATCTGCCTCCTCAACAAGCCTCCTCTAATCACCCTGTGAATTAGTTCCCTCTTGTTACTCTCTATTGCCGAACTCCAACTTTGTTCTCCCTGACACTTTTCTAAATTGCTATTTCTTTAGCTGTTTTTTGTCTTTACCCCACCAGAAAACCTGTTTCATGAGATCAAGGACATGGTGTTTCACATTACAGTGCCCTAATAATGCTTATTTGGTACTCAGTAAACATATTCTGAATCACCAAATGAAGCTATGTAACAACCACAATAGAGTTCCTGTGAAGAATATTTTGGAGGGCTCTTTTTAATTGCATTTAATACACAATCTTTAAAGAAGATTGTGTACTTTAATAACCTGACTTTTTTCCTTTGACAGAGGAGATTTCAATTAGCATGAAAATTGTTCTTAAACACAGGGTCAAAATCATCACACTTGAATGAACCCACAACCCTTCCTTATGAAAAACCATATTCAAAATTTACTTTTCAACTTCGGCAGAAAATACAAGTAACCAAGTGTGTTTTAGCACTAAGAAAAGTACAGTTTATTCACCCAAATTCTCAGAGAATGATTTCACTGACTCTCCACCAGAAAAATACTTTCACTATAGTCAAGCCATGAGCATGAAAATTGTTCTTAAACACAGGGTCAAAATCATCACACTTGAATGAACCCACAACCCCTCCTTATGAAAAACCATATTCAAAATTTACTTTTCAACTTCGGCAGGAAATACAAGTAACCAAGTGTGTTTTAGCACTAAGAAAAGTACAGTTTATTCATCCAAATTCTCAGAGAATGATTTCACTGACTCTCCACCAGAAAAATACTTTCACTATAGTCAAGCCATGGCAGCTGGGTGGTACAAGAGATTACAAAAGAGAACTATCAACTTCACTGGCAAATCAACATAACAATGAACAACATAACACTAATGTAAGTAAATGGTTGCTCCAAACTAAAACGAAAACAGAATTGAGAAATTAACTTGTGTTTTTAAATCAATCTAAAAAATGCCTTAATAATGGCTACTATACCATGCAAGGGCTTACAAAGTGCCCATCATTTATGGGCTCATAGCTTTGAATTGCTTTCCAGTAGTGGAAACTGGTTTCTACAGCTCCTTGTATGGTTGCAATATATTGTATTTACCTTACACAGATACAACTAAACATGTTCAGCAAATACAACAGAATGAGTTAGAGGGAGGGAGCTAGAGCAAAAGAGAAGGGGAAAAGAGAGCAGCTTAATCTGATGGATATTAGCCATCCTAACTGGAGTGAGGTGGTATCTCAAAGTGGTTTTGATTTGCATTTCCCAAATGCTGAGTGATGTTGAGCATTTGCAGAGAAAAAGGAACCCTCATACACTGTTGGTGGGACTGAAAAATGGTGCAGCCTTTATAGAAAATGGTACGGAGGTTCCTCAAGCAATTACAGATAGATTTACCACATGACCCAGCTATTCCACTGCTGAGTGTGTACCCAAAGGAGTGGAAGTCATCATGCCAAAGGGATACCTGTACTCCAGTGTTTATTGCAG
The DNA here is from genome assembly GCF_000696425.1 of Galeopterus variegatus. Taxonomy (NCBI): domain Eukaryota; kingdom Metazoa; phylum Chordata; class Mammalia; order Dermoptera; family Cynocephalidae; genus Galeopterus; species Galeopterus variegatus. The sequence goes on along the minus strand of NW_007730888.1, from coordinate 149,718 downwards.
CACTATTTACAATAGCCAAGAGTTGGAACCAGTCTAAATGTCCATCATCAGATGAGTGGATACGGAAAATGTGGTATATCTACACAATGGAATACTACTCTGCTATAAAAAAGAATGAAATACTACCATTTGCAGCCACATGGATGTACTTAGAGAAAGTTATATTAAGTGAAATAAGGTAGGCACAGAAAGAGAAATACCACATGTTCTCACTTATTTTGGGGAGCTAAAAATAAACAAACAAACAAACAAACAAATAAATGGGGGTGGAGGGAAGAAGACACAACAATCACAACAATTCCTTGAACTTGTTAAGACAAGTGAACAGATATGTTGATGGGGGGGGAGAGGGCAGAGGGAACAGGGAAAGAGAAATTGGTAAAGAGACATGAAAATCAACTACATTATTGATAAATTAAAAAAGAAAAAGAGAGAGTAGCTTAAAACAGCATGAGCAGTTCCACCACATGCCTTCATACCACTCAGAGAACATGCCTGCGCCAAGTGTCAGTCCCTCAGTCTCTGCTGGGGTGAATATCTCACTGTGCAAACCTGATCCCAGAGGCTGAGTACACATGACTTCATAACTTGTGGCCCCCCAATGCAAACACACTACTCCAGTTTTTTAGTCCAAGAAATAGTAATCAGTTCATTGCTGAGGATGAAAAGAAAAACAAAACTGGCAATTTATGAGAGATTTATAGGGACTTCAAGAGTAATTTTCATCACACCAAATTGTCACCTTTTGTGTTGACATTAAAACCTAACTCCTTTGTAAGATGTGATTCCACAGTACACAGTATATAATTCTACTTTTTCTTATTAAAAGAAAAAAAAACAAAAAAAAGTGTTTCGTAGCTGTTGCTAACATGTTGGTTTGGCAAGCCATATGTAAGACATTTTATTGAGCCGTATGTCTAAATGATAGCATATAGCCTTTCTATATGAAAGGTTCACACTACAAAAACTTACACAAGGAATGAGACAACGTATGCATGTGTATATGTGTGGACATGCATGTGCATACATGTGTGGATGGGTGTGCATGCATATATGTGGGTGTATTGGGGGTGTAGGAATCTGTGCATTGTGTGTGTTCTCCCTAGAAAAGAAAATTCTTAGGGGCAAAATATTTGTTGATATTCTTTCTCTTTTTTAAATATTAAGTGCCATTGCACTGCAAGACATGTAGGTATATGCCTGCAGATCTGACATTCTTGATCTGACATTCTTTGATGAAGCAAAGAACATAAATGAGCTTTGGCATATAGTAGTCACTAAAAACCAGATTGTGCTATTATTACAGTCAACCTGTGACATTATAGATTAATTTTTTATTACTTCCCACATTTCTTCAATAGCCGTAGCTGTGTACCTGATTTAGAACTTAACACTCTTTTAATATTCTTAATATTGAAATAATTCTGAGATAAAATAACATGACAAGAATTTATTTTTTTGTGCAAGTCAGTCACTCCCTACTCAGCCCTCTACTTTAGCTCAGCTGTGAACGTCGAATGTGAATGTTGAATCCCAGTAAATCTCTTCTTTCTCCATCCTCCACCTCTATCTGGATTTTCCCTGGGTACTGTCAATGCCAAGGCCATCCGTCCTGACCCTCGCTATCTGCAGCAGAAATTGGTACCCCACACGGAACCCTTTAACCTGCTGTTATGAACCAAAGGTTTCTGTCCTCCCTCCCCAAATTCATATGTTAAAGCTATCCCCCAATATGAAGGTATTTGGAGACAGGGCCTTTGGGAAGTAATTGGGATTAGATGAGGTTATGAGGCTGGTGCTCTGGTCTGATGGGATTAGTGCCCTCATAAGAAGAGACACCAGCGAACTTGCTCTCTCTGTGCCTACACAAAGAGGTCATATGAGTAGACAGTGAGATGGTTAAGCCAAGAAAAGAGGCTTCAGAATGGAACTTACCTTGCCAGCACCTTGATCTTAGACTTCCCAACCTCCAAACTGTAAGAAATGAATTTCTGTTGTTCAAGCCACCAGCCTATTCTATTTTGTTATGACAGCCTGGGCAGAATAAGACACCTAGTACTCACCCCACCACAAGGTGTGAATATTGGCTGGTCACAACACACAGCCTTTCCCTTCCCTGGAGAACTGCCCTCACTAAAGGAGAATCTTCTAGGAGACTCTCACTTCCCTAAATCCTCCCACAGACTTTAGGCAATGACTCCCTGGAGAAGGGGTACAAAAGGCAGCCTCCCTGCCTCATGCAAGACTAAAACCTTGGCTACAATTTGTGCTCCAGAGCTTTCCCATTAGATTAGGCCAAAGCTAGCTTATAATTAATTTTATTCCCCCATCCTATCATGCTTCCCTCACTCCCCTTCTCCTGAGAGCACTCACCCCTGTGATATTATGAAAATATGTATTTGGTCTTTGTCCCAGTCTCCTGGCACACAACTCCTAACATCCTTAGAATCTCCAAAGTGCTGTCTTCACATGCTAACGAGTTGACTGGTGGCTGGCAGACCTTAGGTAACTTCTGGGTGGGGAAAATTCACAGAGAAGATCAAAGTGGGACTTTTAGCCCCACCCCCCAGTCTCCAGGAAGGGGAGAGGGACAGAAGACTGGTGGTTAGGTTGATCACTAATGGCCAATCAACCATAACTATGTTATGAAACTTCTATAAACCCCAAGAGCAGAGTAGCTTCCAGATAGCTTGATACGTGGAGGTTGCTGGATGGCAGCACGTGGGGAGGGATGGAAGCTCCGAGCCCCTTCTCCCATATCTTGCCCTATGTGTCTTTTCATCTGTATCCTTTGTAATATCCTTTATAATAACCAGTAAACGTGTTCCCTGAGTTCTGGGAGCCACTCAGAAAATTAATCAAACCCAAGGAGGGGTTGCGAGAACCCTAATGTATAGCCAGTCGGTCAGAAGCACAGGTGAAAAAATCCTGTAGCTTGCAAATGGCATCAGAATTCCTTGCTTACGTGGGGAGAAACCCCCACACATTTGGTCACTGAAGTCACAAATGGGTCTTCTGCATCGATGATTGTGCTGTGAGAGAGAGTGTAGGAAAGACAGTGTGTTTTCCCACACCCTCAACTCACTAATAAATGACTTGAACAACAATTCCTACCCCAAGCTCTGCTCTAGGGACTACCCCTAGTGGCAGTTTCTTCAGCGTTCGTCACTCTCACCTCCCTTCCCCACCTCACCTATGGTAACGACAGTTCAGCTATGAACTTGTGCCACCCTCTGTCGCCACACTCTGCAAGGTCTACTGCTGCCTTCGAGTTTCTGCCCACTCCCCATGTCCCACTCGGGCCATCCCTGATACTCAGCTTCTTGGGTGGAGGAAAGCCAGGGACACAGGGAGAATATATTTGTCAGTACAATCACCTAGTTTATGGCTGCTGAAAGCAAACGTGTGGCAGGGGGGCACAATGAGGGAGTGCAGATGTGAACGGGAGGGACGCAGGTGGAAGACAGGCACTCAGGTGGTAGAGAGAGTGGGTGAGAGTAAGGAGAAAAGCATTTCCATCAGGGAAGTCTAAACGTCCATGTTCTACCCCGTATCAGACATTGTACTATGTGGTTATGTGGTTCAACCCTAAATAAAATCACATCTCACAGACACACACACACACACACACACACACACACACTTCCATATGAAGGCAAGTGTAATGAGAGAGAGCACTACTTTCAGCATTTATTAAGTGTCTACTTGTACAGACACTGCACAAGTCCAGAGCTGTCACGTGCCCTTCGTTGATTACTCTAACAGCCTTCTATTTACTTGTTGACCCCACTTCTACCACAGTGGATAATACATTCATTCCACAGCAGCAGCATTTTCTTTCAGAAAGCAGATCAGGTCACATTATTACCATGCTTAGAACTCCCCAATCATTACCCATTTACACTCAGAGTTAAATCCAAGTTATTTGTCTTGGCCTGTAAGGCCCAGTATGATCTCTGCCTACCTTTCCCAGAATGCTGCCCTCCCATCCCTAAATTGCCAACGCCTCAACATTCAATCTCCAATTCAAGGGTCACCTTATCACAGAAGCTCCCCTGCACCGCTTTTGCTGGTACCACCCTCATCCCTCTACACACTCTATCATATTACTTTACTTTATTTTCTCCACAGCATATAAGAATCTTTTTTTTTTTTTTTTTTGTCTTTTTGTGACCGGTAAGGGGATTGTAACCCTTGGCTTGGTGTTGCCCGCACCATGCTCAGCCAGTGAGCACACCGGCCATCCCTACATAGGATCCAAACCCATGGCCTCGGCACTCCTAGAGCCGCACTCACCTGAGTGAGCCACGGTGTCGTTCCTAAGAATCTTTTTTGTTTTGTTTTTATTTTTCTTTGCCTGTCTCTTTCTCCCTTTGGCATGTAAACACCTAGAAGATGGTGACCTTTTAACCAGTGTACAGAGCAGAGGTGGCATAGAGCGGCCGTGAAATACATGGTTATGTGTTGAATGCATGAACACCCCCTAAGGCATAGAACTGTCAAAAAGCATAAAACTATAAAATGGTAAATATAGATCACAAGGTTAAAGATTTATACAAGAGCTTGGATGTATAAAAGAATGTATAGTAGACTTTACATACGTACATTTACAAAAAAATACACAACAGGAAAATATTTGAAGTATTAGATCTTAGTAGCTTACTGTAAGGAGCAAAAATAAATAAATAAATAAACTGCTAACTAAAGAAAACAATTCACTTTCCATCCCTCACTCTCTACCACACCACCTCTTTGCTTGAAGAATGAATCAAACAAACTGTGGTGCCTGTAAGGGAATCAGCACCTAGGTCCAATATTATGAAGGATCTAATGGAGATTGTTTCAGCACTGAGATAAATTGCAGAAGCCTAAATCTATTTTCAGGGAGCAACTGAATCTCTTAAAGTACCTTGAAAAGGCCTTGGGTTTTCACACATGATGTTCCCATTCATCCTTCAGGTTTTCTATAAAGGGGTCCCTGGAACCATTGCCACCCCCAATCTGGAAGGTTCCCTTCCCTGTGCTCCCATCACATCTTGGACATGACCTCTATCACATGTGGGCCATATGTTTATTACCTTCCAGTCTTCTACACCATCACTCCTTGAGAGTATGGGCTCCCTGAAAAGCACCAGACTAACTGGCCTATAATGAATACTCAGAGATTTGTTGAATAAATGGTAAGTGAAAGAATAAATGAGGGAATGCTTCAGTCAGTCTTTGGGGTTCAGTAGGATTGACCCCAGAGGGCCCAAGGATCCCCAGAGTACTGTGCAAAAGTCCTAAAATATTTACAATTACTAGACTCCAATTCAAGGACATCATGCCAAATTCTCCTTCTAAATCTAACCCAAATTTAGTGGCTTAAAGCTAAACTGAACTTCAGAAACTACTGAGCAAAGTAGATTGCCATTTGTCTCACTGGATGCTACTCTCAATTGTAACGTGAGTTAAAAATAAACAAACATTTCTTCTTAAAAATAAAGAGTGTAAGCATGAAGAAAATGAGGAGAATTGAATGAAGTACAACAGTCATAAAGACATAAAGACAAAGTTAAAATAGTCACCAGAAAGACAGACCTGTGGGGAACTTTAACTGTAATAATTTTGTAAATGTGTAGTTATTTTCCTGAGGAAACACTAAAAAATCCTGTTGCTTGATTCATTTGAAATTAAATTGTCCAAAATATCGGAGAATAGACAATAATAGAAAATTATGAATATTTTGGGATAGATGAGGAATGTCAACCTACATTTTATATTTTAAGCCTCAATATTTCCATATTCATTTAGTAAGAAATCTAAATGACTTAATGGGATGAACCACAAAAAAAGAAACTTCTAGGGCCGGCCCGTGGCTCACTTGGGAGAGCGTGGTGCTGACAACACCAAGTCAAAGATTAAGATCCCCTTACCCGTCATCTTTAAAAAAAAAAAAAAGAAACTTCTCAAGTATTTACTTTGTTTTTGGTGTATATTTAATGCCTCATACTTTGTACAGAGAATCTTCTCTCTCTTAAAGAGGTCTTAATTCAAGTAGGGAGAAAAGTATTTTAATATATCCTTAGAAGTGTTCCCCACCACCACATCACTACCTGAGGGGAAAGTAAAAAAGACAACTATTGGAATTTCCAGTGCCCATAAACTGAGTAGAAACAAAAATTAAATCAAAACACATACTTTGCCATTGATAGGATTAAGAAAGAATTGACTGACACATGGCAGGCGTGCTGATGCTCTTCAAGCTCATGGCCGACATTGTTAATCAATCACCTGGATACACCACCAGATGCCCCCTCAGCACAGCACTCCACGCAGTCAAAACCAATCAATCATAATGAAAAGGAAAGAGAGACAATTTGTTAATTCAATGATGTAAACAAACCAAGAACTGAAGATATCCCTCAAGTATCAAATGGAAACTCGGGTCCTTCCCCAAAAGGAAAGCCATTTGAAATGGGAAGAGAAGAGAAAGTC
>NW_007730888.1:140916-142691 GCF_000696425.1 Galeopterus variegatus | reverse complement strand
ATTTCTCACTGGAAGGAGCTAATGGTTTTATGAAAGCTTAAAGATGGCAACTATCGCTGCATCATATGGCCTCAAGGAAACAAAGAAAACAAACCTGAAGCAGGGAAAAGGAAATAGAAGTTGGATGTCCTGTATTTTACATTAATTAATCCAGTCTACGACTAAATCCTTCAAATTAGGACCAGAGACTGGATTTTATAAATATATAAATTTTAAGCTTTTGTGTGTGCCTCACCTCTCCCACCCAAAGTTTATTAGTAAAATTTTGTTTTGAAAAGCTATCTCAAAGAAAAGACTTTTCCATACCTAAATCTGAAAGTAATGGGATTATAACACCCGAAGGATGGGGGAGCATTGGCCACAATGAAGGAGAGCTTTTGCACATGGTGGAGCGAGGGGGGAGAGAAAGCCGAGCATGTGCGATACCCAGAAGGAGAGGCAGGCTCAGCTGGGGACAGCCAGGCTCAGTGGGGGACAGCCAGGCTCAGCGGGGGACAGCCAGGCTCAGCAGGGTCCTCATCTCATGAGAGGGAAATAACCTCTGTGCCCATCATTTATACAGTCCCTCCAGCCCTATCCCCTCAGGACCATATTTTTAAGCTTTTCTGAAACACTATTTTTAATATCAGTTTCCTTTAGTGAGTCCAACCCAGGAAAACCTAGTGTTGTCAATTACATTATCATTTCAGGCTTCTCTGTGGGGCCGGCTTTTTATTCAACCACACTTCAAAGAAAATACATTACAAGTGGGTAACTTTGACTGAGATGGTCATTTGTCTACAGTGAACTCTCAGGTTTTCTCCTTCAAACGAAGGCCCTGAGGTATTTAATGATTTCCAATAAGGACCGCTTCTTCTTTGTCAATTAATCCTGTGGGCTGAACCTCATCAGGCTGCTTTACAAGTCCAGGAAAATTACTAGGTTTCCTAAGTAAATAAATCTTGTCCTAATCACTGAACCACAGTTGCTCTCCCAGTGGTGCATTATATTGAGGTATTGACAGTACAACTTTTTCATTAGAATTTGAGGAAGGTGGGGAGAAGATGTCAAAGTGGAAAAAAAATTGACTGCTATTCCACTTCATTTAGAATAAGTCATATTATGGTGGACTTTGATGGGTTAAACTCTAATCTTGGATCAGGTATCATTCTTCTCATATAATTTGAACACATTTTAGTCTTTCAGAATATCTAATTAATTCACACTTTAGCTTTAGATAAGCTGAACAGAAACCTAGCTTTACTACACCTGAATATATTTAATTAGCAATTCAGTGAAAGATAAATCTTACACATAAAAACACATTTTTTAAAAAGTAGGAAGTTTGGTGGGACTTATTTATTTGGAACGTCCAGGAGCCTGTCTTTGGGGGACCCCCTCTCCCTCATGCCATGTTGTTCTAGTTGGTACCACCATCCACTGCTACTGGGTGAGGCCCAGATGTGGTTACTCATAGGACCTGAGCTCCCTTGCAACAGTGACCAGCAACGGGTATGTGGTGTAAGCAGTGCCAAGAGGAGTCTTTCCTTAGGTTGGAGATAGAAACACTGGAAGGGTGAGCATCTGAGGTTGACAGGCTTCCCTGCCCCCAAAAGCAAAGCTTTCTGCAAAATGAAGCTTATGCAGAGACAAGCAGATGTGAGATAGAAATGGAGAGAGATCCCTGCAATATCCACCCTAGTTCTAATCCCTGAAGTCCTGGTCCTTGTGTATCTTCCTTTGATCTTGTGAGATATGTCTTATTCTTCCTAGGAAGGTTAGCAAATAAATTTCCT
>NW_007730888.1:138114-139848 GCF_000696425.1 Galeopterus variegatus | reverse complement strand
TGAGTATATGAAATAAATAGAATTTTCATACATTGCTGTTAAGATAAAACAAACCGTACAAACACTTTGGTAAAAGGTTTGGCAATTTCTTATAAAATTAAAACAACCCCTACCTATGACTTAGCAATTCCAATCCTAGATGTTTAACAAAGAGAAATGGGATCCCTATGTTCACAAGAAGATTTGTATAAAAATATTAATCTTAGTTTTATTTCTATTAGCCCCAAACTGGAAATAACCCAAATGATACCCATCAATAGGTGGACAGATAAACAAATAGTGGTATAACCATCAAGGAGAATACTCCTTAGCAATAAAAAGATATAAACTGTAGATATATGTAATAACATGGATGAATTCCACAGTCATTATAATGAGTCAAAGAAGCAAGATACAAAAGAGTCAGTGCATGATTTCATTCACATAAAGTTCTAGAATAGGTAAAACTAGACTACAGGGATAGAAATCAGAAAACTGGCTACTCTTGGGGTGGAGTAAACGTTCACTGGAAAGGGGCACAAGGGAACTCTCTAAGGTAATGGAAATACCTTATATCTTGATGGGATAAGAATTACATGGGTGTACACATTTGTTCAAATTCATGAATTGTACACTTGAGATCTGTGAACAATTTATGTTGCTCTAATGAGTTTAATTCCCAAAAATACTGTTAAAGATTTAAATTCTAGTTAGCAGGTTTGCTTTTTTGTGGTGGTATGGGTTAGCAATTCTAAATTACCTTCCGTGTATTTCAAGTTGAGCAAATAAACATATACACACACGCACACACGTATGAACATAATGGGAGGCCGAGTTTCTCACTATTGGAAAAGAGAGTTACAAATGAGGAAATGGGGAAACTAGAATGCATCCTGTGGCTTGAGATTAGAAGTGGAGGTATTGGTATGAACTCATGGTTTTTAATAGACAGATATATAGATGTCAAAATAAAAATAGAGGTATCTTTACTAATGCTTCTCACTGAGAAGGCCTAAGAGTAATGACACACCACTAGCAATGAGTATGTCCACATCTTGACTTCTAAATGTCATTTACTTTTAAATGGAATCAGGGCTACCTGAATGAAAGGCTGATTCCAGGGCTTGGGCAGGGAAATGATTCTAGAACAACGTGTGCCAGAAAATAAAGAAATACTCAAGAATGATGGGAAAATATCAAAAGGACATAGGAGCTAGCATAAAGTGGCTTTCACTGGCTAAATCTGGGATAATTTGAGTATCTGAATAAATGATAGCAATGGATTATATTCATAGAATAAAACAAGAATGCATGTGTCTTATTGATATAATAAATAAATAAATAGGAAACATAGTAAAGCTCTTCCTTTCGGTGGAATGTCAAATAATAAACATGGAAGGAATAACGGTGTTACAAATTAGCAATGCATACAAAAACTAGTGGGTAAAAATTTGATGGGGAAATGATATTTACATAATTTCAAAGTGTCTCACCACAATTTAATCTTTATTTAGAAAGTGTAAAAGAGTAACTTTACTGTGGAGAAATATGGCAGTCACAATGTGATCGAAGTTTACATTTCCAGTACTGGAATAAACTGACATGTGCCTCCTGATGTGAAGTGCTGAGAACACAACCTCACTTCTGTAGTATTCCTGCCAAAAACACATAACCTGAATCTAATGAGGGAGAAACATGAGACAAACCCAAATAGAGGAACATTCTACAAAATAACTGTCTGCACTGTTCAAAACT